>NC_134485.1:167676849-167771735 GCF_040206685.1 Ascaphus truei | reverse complement strand
TGAAACTTCTCCTCTGCTCATGACTCCTGATGAAGCTTTTTGACAAGCGAAACGCTTAGTCAAGTTGCAGTAGGCTGGACGAGCTCCCGTTATTGCCCTGTGCATGTCATTCCAAACCGAGACTGATCGCCAACCGGAAGTGACGCGACACATCACACCAGCAGGGGCTGAGGGCAGACAAACGAGCCACGCATCTATAGTCTTATGTGTCTATGCACATTGTGTTAATGTAAGTGTAATATTTGCTGTTTAAATATACACATAAATTGAACATACAATGTTGCACTAAAAGTGTCATCTCTGTTATATTGAGGGAAATCACGCCAGTGGCCTTCTATCAATGGGAAGAATCTAGACCACATTGATTCACATATTGCTGTTACCCTATTGGGAAAGTGTGACTCCCCATTTCTGTGAATACCTAGTTGTCATTTTTATTGTAATTACTACACTATATTATTACTGTATATATATTTTTTCCACATATGGTGACATCTGCGCTCCCCAAAAGCTAGTTCGTACTATCCATTCCACGAGAACTTGGACCTTCTCATTAAAGGGTTGAGCTGCGACGTTTACTTTATACACTTTGTATATTATATTGTTATCACTTATACACATTGAGCACTTTCACATGTTGAATTGTTCATTTAATTTTATTATAGCATATCCCTCTTAGAGGAGCGACTCACATATACTTTTTCACTTGTCCGCTATGAAGTGCCAGTATCCCCCTGCATTGTTTTAATCACCCACGCCACGTGACCGGTAGATTTAAACTTGCAGAAGATAGCAGCATCCCATACTGGGGCCTGTAACTCAGGAAGCAAGGGGTCCACGGATCTGAAATGAATGCGGTTCTGCTCCGGAGACACCGTGCTACAATACTCTGTTATTAAAATGTAAAAAAAAAAACAGTGCTATCGTCTGTAAAGAGGTGTGAAGGGAGACGCAGCTTTCTCTGTGCAGCTCTTGCAGACAGTGTGAAGATCGCAGCATAGGACTTAGAAAAAGTTAGAGATAAGGTCACTGCTATTCCGAGAGGTATTGACATTTTCCTACCTCACTGTTTTTGACTTGCGGTAATGTTTTCTGATTCTTTCTGAATACCGTGATGACAAAAATGTCAAACCGAACGGTGGGATCATGCCAAAACGTTTGATATGGCAGGGATTTTATCAAATCTGCTAGAATAGGCCCCATAGTTTGATATTACATACGTAATTCATGTGGTATGTGAGATTTTGAAGCCCTTCACCACATATAGCAATATTTAATTTATCCCCATGATGCTAAAACCACACAATACTGAGCTTGTGCTACAGCTTGTATTAACCATAATCATATATTTAACATTTTCCAAACCAACTTTTGCCCTGCCAGAGAACCTAACCAGTTACTCAGCTATCGGTGCACCACCATGGTCACATCAAACTAGCCAGGTATAGCCCATCACTCTGGTTCCTTTATGAGTAACCAAACCCAGCTGAGAAGCCCCTGTACCCACCACCCAGCGGCTACATCTCACCCTGCCCAATTGCCTATCCTAGGCCTCCTATTGTAACTCCCCCCACCCTGACTGAGTTTTATCCCACACAATGTACCAACATTGCCGCTGCTGTGACAAACATAATATACATTTTTTAATAGCATTATATATTATCCTCATTTTTGACCTTCTCCTCTTTTCTTTAAACCACTTCTGTTCCAAAGGGAGGGATGAGTAGGATATTTTCTCATGGCCACTTCTTCCCCCCTTTATGGTCTCCACAGTTCCCTACTCTTTAACCATTAACGACCTCCCTGTAATGTCCTAACAATACATTGTTTGACTGTTGCAGCCAGTGTTGATAGTCAAGTAGAGAATATAAAGACGTGAATCCAAAATTGTGTGATTGGGCATTGACTACATGAAATAGCTAGTTTTATGCCCCACCGTGGTGCAAATTATGTACATAAAATAAATAACTAATTTATTAATAAATGATAATGTGCTAATCTCAACTGTCACTACTATGCTCAATGTTGAGATACAATAAGTTGGTACGTCAAGTAGCAGTTGCAAGCATGGCATATTATAGTGGCCTAGCAGTGGCGAAGCTATGCCACAATGGGCCCCCCGGGCAACGTTGCAGCATCATGACATCATGATTTTGCTGCATCAAGTGTAAGCATGTTGTCATGGCAACTCGTTGCTATGAAACATCGCATCATATGACGCTGCAGCGTTAATGGAAGACAGCTCAATTAAAGTCCCTGATCTTTAATTGGAATGGCGTGGGTTCTCTGTAACTGCTTTTGGGGTTCAATACATAACCGGAGGGAGTGTCCCGAAACCCTTTTGGGCCCCCCACCTTTCCAGCTTGGCACCCCAAGACGTGCTCGGGCAGTAGTTACATCACTGTTGCCTAGTGTCTCACACAATGCATTCTAATCATACCCCCCAACTGTTCCTATTTAGCAGGTACTGGGTCCTACACTTTTTGGTTCCTGTAAGACCAGTTGTACCAATTAAAGGAATGTTTCCCCCCCCCCTGTGGTGAGCTACTAGGTTAGGAGACTTCTATAGGACATGTTTTGAAATGCTACAGTGTAACCTATGTATATTTGCAAAATGTTGGAGGGGCCATTACATTACAGGGTGTATGTGGTGCATATCTGCTGGTAACAAGAGGGCTGAGTCATCTGTGGTGACTTTGGGACACAGTAACAGGCTTCTGAGGTCCATAACCCACGTAATACTTAGCAGTGCAGCACCTCCATCTGCCGTAGGCTCCAGGGATATCCCTAGCAGAGATATAGTCACTCTACTAGGCCCCAATCTCAGGCTCCCAGTCGTGCCCTGCCTTCCTCATGGGGGATAACATACAACATTTTAGGGTGGTCCTGCCCTTAAGTACAGCCAGAGGGCGGGCATCCCGTTGGCCCAGCCACAATAGGATATGCCACCCCCTGCTGTCACTCAAGCGCAGCACCAACGAATGAAGGGGAAAACCCCATGCTAACTAATGGCAAACCTGTGAACACCAGGGTTTACTGTCAGCCCATTGGGTAGATTTAGTAGCCAGGGGGTAGTGGGCTACACTCTCCCTCTAGTGGAAATACCAACATCCCCGCTTGGGGTTCTAAATGTTTGGGTCCAATCTCTGATGTAACCTGAACAATAAAATAACATTTCACATGATATCACATTAATATGTATGATATACAGTTTTAGTGAACAGAGTACATTACAGTTTTAGTAAAAGGCATCTAAATGACTAAGGAAACAAAGACAAAAAACAGCGCAAATCGTGAAGTATATAAAATATTATTGATTAAAAAAGAGGTAAGTATTCTGCGTACATCAAATTAAAGGGATCAACACATTGTATGGTTATAACGCAAAGGTTACCACACATCACGAATGGAGCTGCAGGCAGGATCAAATTTCTCTGGTAGACCTCCCTAACTGTATCCGGATGGCGTTTAATCTCCTCGAGATTGATGGCTGATTGCACAATCACTCAGTCTTGTGGTGCATGTCTCGTCAGGGATGATTGTCTGCCACAGCAGATAGTATAATGGCTGGATGTAGAGAGAAAACACTTCTCATAGAAGCCGAAGTCTAATCATACACCCAATGGAATTATGGTTCATCAGTGGGTGTATGCGTGTTGCATTGCGTAAGTTCATGCAAAACAAACTCGACAGAAAGTAGACCCACACAAAACCACTCGCAAGATGTGGTCACAGTTCACCGTAGCTCTACTACGGGAAGCAGCTCCTCCGCAATAGGTCGCACTGGGGGAGTGACTCACCGGATATTGTAAAACATGATTATACAGTGTTACGGGAACAGGTTAAAGAGGCAAATACTTATAAAAACACACTAGTCCTATGCGTTTCGTAGCCGAGATGCTACTTCATCAGGGAATGAAATTACTACCCTGTGGAACATAGGTTCCTCCTAACCTGGAGAACCTTGTTATATTATTAGTGCTCCAGTTCTTAAAGCAAACTAATGCTCTGTACTTCCGGACACTGTCACTGAAAATTACACAATTAGGGTGGTCTGCGCACAGCATGATCCACTGGACTGTAACATACTGGACAACCACATATCTTTTTGTCACAGGGCGGTTTGGGCATAGGCCTATGGGCTATTACATATTTCTGATACCGGGACAGAAAAGCATAAGTCAGTACACCCGGCCAACTGAAGGACTACCTGTCTCACGGACCAAGGCCATTTCAACCACAGGCCAAATGTTCAGTCATGGAGTGTTTAAAGGCAACAGCTCCTTTCACTGGAGCTATAGCGGTACTCACTGGAGCTATAGCGGTACTCACCGGAGCGGGAATCGAAGGATTCTCATCCGCCCCAGTGATCACCGTAGCAGTGGCTTCATCTCCAGAAAATATTGCGGGATCCGGTTGCAAGTCCAGGACCCGCACCCGAAGGGCGTCGACATTCGGCCGTTGTGTAGGGGTGATGTCTTTGCCTTTGTCAGCTTCTGCCGCATGGATGTCAGCACCGGGAAGGTACCTCCACCTGTACCGGAGAATCCCTCAATCGGCTTCTGGACACCTCCACGAGTGGTAGGCTCATCCGCCTCTCAGGTCTCACGGTCGCTTTTACTGTTGCAGGACTCCCCCGTCTCACGGAGCCATTAGAACTGTCCTCCACTGCGTCGGTCGGCATATTCGACAGCGCTCGAAACACCACAGAAGATCGTCTGCTACTGGTACAGGCGGAAGAGGGTAAGGACACATCCGCAGGGGAAAGGCACTGGATCATTTCCGCATCCACACTGGCTATTGAAAGGCCTCTCTAGGCTCCTGGGCCTCTGGGAACAGCGGTGCCTCATCTCCCCAGGAAGTCCTCTTAACCGACATCTCGCGGGCTGGTCCTGGTTCAGCGACCGTCTCTGGTTCCTCTGTGTGTGGACCGGGTCTGAAACAGTCTCAGCTTGCTCTGTGGTTGCCATTGGGATACTCGAATCCCCTTGGGCTTCATCTCGGGCCTCCATAGTTGAGGTAGATTGAATAGCAGCATATCGCCCGCCCAGGTAGAGGGGTCGATCGCATCCTTCTCTGAGAATTCCGTAGGCCGCAGCAGCATGGGCTTCAGGAACTGTGCCCCACAGCGGGCACACTGGGCTCCCCAAGTGTAAAATGTAGCTCACCACAAACGAGGCGGGGCTGAGGTAGGGATTGGTATAGAATGCAGACCACAACCGCGAGGGAGCGTCTAGAGTGTAGGTTAGTATTGCAGGCCGCATCAGGTTAATAGAGGACAGCGTGAACGTGGTACTTGCAAGATCTAAGAGTGTAGAATAGCGGATTGTTGGGGTACGTAGTCGGAGTCGGGATTGGAGAGAGTAGAGTAGTCGTAGAGCCAAAGCCAGGGTCAGTGTAAGAGAGAGCAGTGTCTTCGTATTCCAATGCCAGGGTCAGTGCAGGAGAGAGCAGTGTCATCATATCCAAAGCCAGGGTCAGCGCAGGAGAATATCACAAGGTACAAATTCCAGGCAAGGTCAAGCAGCAAGATAAAGGCAGATCCACGGAGTAGTGAGGTTCAGCGTCACACACTGGCGTTATGCTCGGCGAGGTATGGAAGTTCAGAGAGCATCTTTAAAGGACCTCCCACCAATGGGAGGCATCCAAGAAGTGGGGCTGCGGTTCCTGATAGGCTGCTAGATCGTGCAGGTGCGTCCTATAGCACAGCCACTTGAAACCGCATCAGGGCAGGAGACCAGAGGCAGGACCTGCGGGAACCGAGGAGGAGCGTGGAGCAGGGCGGGGGGCGGGGAACGAGGGGCGGAGACCGTAGACCGACGGGGAGACCGCGCACGTGCCGCGCGTCAACGCCAAAGGAACAGGAGCGCGCCCTGTGCCCAGAAACAGAAGAGGCTGACGGAACCCGCGCAGTGCCCGCGTGCCCCGCGTAAGTACCACCATTAGGTTGCCTCTCTTGAGTGCCACAGGAATCAGATGAGTGAGTAAGGGTTAAGGGGACAGAAGCACCAGAATGGCGAATCCTCACACCAAGTCAGATCGCCACCTGGGAAGTCGCATTTGGGACAGAAGCATCATAGGTACCACTTTCCATCCACCTTCGCCACCAGGAGTCCTCCTGGTATCCGATAGGGGTCAAAGTCCATGTCTCCAGACATCTTTCTCTATAGACACGGCACAAGAGCAAGGGGCAGCTTACTCCTTTCACTCGCTAGGCTCCGAAGAACTGAGGGTGCGGTCCGCTGCATCCGGTACCTCCCTGATTTTCCAAAGTCTTTAGGCATTGGCTGTCGACATGTCCCCTCCCTCTGGTGGAGATTAGAGGAGGGACACAATGCAGCGTTGACGAGGCATAACTCTGACTCTTGGCTGAGTCAGTCACATCGCTTGGGTGGGGTTCTGGCTTTCGTGCCAAACCCTTGCAGAACTTTGCAAAAAGATCACGGCAGCCTGTTTGTGTCAGGATCGCCGCCAGGCTCCGCCCCCAGCACGCGTCACGCGGCTGTACCTCTGGCAATCACAGACCTCTATCTGTGCGCACGCAGCTGCACAATGCTTCATCCGCGGAGGCGCCCTCCCGCAGTATCACCACGGCACCCGCTCTGTGTCACACTCCTCGTACGCGCGCACGCCAACGAACACTAGCAGCATCAGCTGTGTTACACCAGCAGCCAATCCTGCACTATCCTATCGGCTCATGGCTTATGTGTGAGGTCATCATCTGCTAGTTCCTGATTGGTGCTTTCCCCTTTAAACGCCTTCCTGTTTCACTTTCACTTTGCTGAACATAAACACTGTTGTGCTGTGCTCGCTGCTTCTTGGATCTTGTCTGTTCCTGTGCCTTGCCTTACTCGTGTTGTGACTCCTGCTTGTACCTGGACCTGTCTCTTCTCTACCCCTGGACTTCGGCTTGTTATTTGATCCCCGCTCTCTCCTCTCCCCGACCACGGCTTCGGATAACGACCATTCTTCTCTCTCCAACCCCGGATCATGGCAAGTACCATGGCTTCCCCGAACTCTCCTACCCCGACCCAGCTCCACAACTCCGACTTCGCATTCCGGACCTGGCTCCGTGGTTGTAGGGCGGCGGTTATATACATCCCCACCTCAGCCCCGCGGTCTAGTACTGTTTGTGGTGGGCGCAGCGTGACATTATGTTCAGCCACACAAACATGGACCCCGCTGAGGTGGGTCAACGATTGGACAAATATGACGGGTGATTTCAGGAAATCATTGGATCCTGTGCTCAAAGGGACAAACTGCTAGATCACCTTAAGCAAGACCTAGCCGCCCTATCTGACAGGTGAAAAAAGCGAGTGACGCCGCGGTCACGACTCCTCTAAACAGCCAAACGCATGTAGAAAAAATAAAAAACTTTATTGAACAAACAAGTGAACAGCAGCCATAGTCAACCTCTGACGCGTTTCGTCCGGGTCACGGACTTTTTCAAAGAGTTGACTATGGCTGCTGTTCACTTGTTTGTTCAATAAAGTTTTTTTTTTTTTCTACATGCGTTTGGCTGTTTAGAGGAGTCGTGACCGCGGCGTCACTCGCTTTTTTCACCTATCTCTCCTACTTCCTGCTGGAGCACACGAGGACACCACCATACAGCAGACCGCTGAGCAACCCCTTAACCAGCACTCTGGCAGTTCACACAAGGAGTCGTGAGTACCGCTGGGTTTAGTCCGGGACACAGGGCGTGGGTGAGGCACATTGCTACTGGTTGGGGTTTATTTTCGGGCATTTCCCTGGACGTGCCCGCAGGTATCTCCCCCGGTATAAAGCCCCCCGCCCTGCCTTAGTCTGCACGGCTAAATCTGGGTTGCTTATTGTCTTTACAAATTAAAGGATGTCCACCTCTTGCTACCAGGGACTTGCATAAATTGAACCACCACGGTTTTGGTAGCCACAGTATCTCGAGGGGTTCGTTCCCCTATCTCTTGCCCTATCTGACAGGGCCAGGGTTCTTTCTGCCTCTACTACTAATCCCGCAGCATCTATACCCATTTCCACTCCAGTGGCCCCGACTTTTGAACCACGATTACCTACCCCTAACCGCTATGCTGGTGATCCTTTGGGTTGTCGGGGATTCCTGAACCAATGTTCAATACAGTTTGAACTGCTTCCTTCTCATTTTTTCTCCCAACGCTCGAAAGTGGCATACACCATTTCCCTTCTGACCGACGATGCCCTGGCCTGGGCCTCCTATCTGGGAGCTACGACCAGACCTGACCTCCGATATCAATCTCTTCGCTGCTGAGTTCCAGAGGGTCTTCGACACACCTGGTCACAAGGTAAATGCAACTTCTACCCTTCTCAACATTTCTCAGGGAGACCGTACCGTGGCCCGCTATGCGCTGGAGTTCCGGACTGTGGCCTCTGAGACCGACTGGAATGAAGAGGCTCTGTCGGCAGTATTCTGGCAGGGGTTGTCCGAGTGTCTCAAAGACGTCCCGGAGGACTTGAAGACCTGGTGGCTCTTTGCATCCGCATGGATCTGCGTCTTCAGGAGAGAAGAATGGAGAGGGGCAGACGACAACAGGGTATACAACCTTCTACCTGTCATCCAGCAGGATCCGTGCCTCCTGCAGCACCAACGCTAGACGAACCTAGGAAACTAGATGGGACCAGGTTTTCGTCTGCTGAGAGGCAGCGCAGACGACGCGCTGGCCTATGCCTATACTGCGGGAACAATGGGCACCTACTGGCTACCTGCCCGCTGAGATCGGGAAAACTCCACAGCCCAGTAAGAGTCGGGAGGATCACGCTGGGCACCGCATCCTTACCTCCCTTGCAACCTTCCACTAGGATCAACCTTCCCATCACCATATCCGGAGAGACCTTCCGAGTCACTACACAGGGCTTTCTGGACTCCGGGTCGGGGGGAAACTTTATTGACCAAGGATTTGCGGAGAGTTACCGAATACCCTTGGTACATAAGGATCGTCCCGTGGGTCTCGAAGCGATAGATGGACATCCGCTGCAACCCGCGTTCATCACCCTTCAGACGTACCCATCCAGATATTGACCGGGAAGTCTCACTCCGAGACTATACAATTGGACGCCATCGAAATTGGATGATGCGTTAGTCTCTATGGCAGCTCGTTTTTTGGAAAGAGGGTACTGTCCAAAAGACGTTAAAAATGCATTAGAGTGGGGCGTGGCCAGGAGGCTGAGCGAGTCAGCCGCAGATTGCTCTGCTCTCCCAAAAAAACAACACAAGAGCCGTAGAAACCCCCTTAAAATCGGGGATAAAAAAATAAAAAAGGCCACTCACGGGTCCGGGAGACAGACGGAGGGGTCTCTGGACAGCCCCAACCGTGATAATCAGGAGAAATCGGGAGAAGTTCAACCGCCCACGGGTCCCCCCTTCGCCTCCTGGGTGATCCAAGATGGCCGCCGGGATCGCGTGGCAGAGGTAAACCACCGATCTCAGAGCCCCACAAAGGAGAAGGAGGTAGGGGGGAACTCCGCAATCAAAAGGCAGGGACTTACCATAGCCCTCTCCCGACCACCACCGCGCCTTACCTTGCAGGCCAGAGGTGCGCTGCTGCAGCAGACAGGGGGGGTCGCTGCCCCCACTTCCTCACACAACCATCCCCACGCGCCCGTGATCTGACGGCTGCTGACCGGAGGTGAGCTTGACCGGAGCAGGTACCTTCCGGTGTGGCTCCGGGGCCCTGTGAGCTCCTTGGGAGGGGGGTAATCAAAGGGAAAGAGACTCACCATTCGGTGCAGCCCTGCTGGGAGGCAGCCGGCGGCCATCTTGGTCCACCCAGCCTGCACAAACAGTGCTGGGAGGCGGCCGGAGGCCATCTTGTTCCACCCACAGCACTCAATACATCTGAAAGTGCTAATGAAAACCACTCACTCTCCCTCCCCTACAACTTACCCTTATTGTGAGCCCCAACATCTTCTATAAACCTCCCACTGGTGCCAAAGAACAAAGGCTCAATAAAAAGCAATCATGGCACTGCTACCAATGTGTGTGTGATCAGGACTCCATTGGAATGAGGGGGCTTATTCCAACTTCATTTTTTTTTTTTACATCACCTAAATATACTCAGCTCTATTCAAAGCCAAAAACGTAAAAACAGCAAACATGCCACCCACTAAACAAAAAAAAACGGCGGCCCGGTGTGAGGCATCCCTTTTCTTTAAAAAACAAAATACCAAAGATCAAGAAGTGTCTACCGCAGGCGGAGATGCAGACTCAGATCTGACTCTGGAGAAGAGCCAGACGCTCCACTTACCCGCAAAGAAATGATGGTGTTTTTACAAGAACTAAAAAGCTCTTTCCACTCTGAGATGCAGAGCTTCCAACGCAGCATCAGAGAGGAGATTGCGTCCATAGGAGACCGCATTGTGGACTTGGAGGAGAAGGTGGATAACACCGCCCTTGCACAGGAGACCCAAGCGCAAGATATCGAGGAATTAAAAACTCAAGTCAAAACGATTTTCGATAAACTGGAAGATACGGAGAACCGGTCAAGACGCAATAACCTGCGGATCAGAGGTATCCCGGAAGAAGTGGACAACGCCCAACTGGACGCATATCTCACTCGGCTTTTCATGTCCCTGTTACCCGAAACATCGGATGAAAAACTTCAGATGGACAGAGCCCATAGGCTTCCTAGACCGAAAGGCCTAGATCCAGCAAAACCACGAGACGTGATCACACGCCTACACTATTTCCGTATTAAAGAGGAAATATTGAGAGCCGCTAGAACCACCCCAAAGATAGAGCAGGATAACGTTCCACTCCTCATCTTCCCAGACTTGGCTCAAACCACGTTAAACAAGCGGAGAATGTTCGCGCAGATCACCAACTCACTGCGGAACAATAAAATCCGCTATCGCTGGGGTTTCCCGTGCAAAATATTGTTCACTTATCAAGAGACGATGTACATTCTACTCTCACCAGAAGAAGGTGAGGAAAAACTACAATCATTGGGCTTACTCGAACCAGAGGATCCGGAGGCCTCTCAAAGGCCATGTCATTCACCCAAGGCACAACGCCAGGCATGGGTGAAAACACCAACATCTGGCCGAGCAAAGACCCAACCCACTTGAAGAACTAGAGCTGGATACTTACTTAACACCCAGTTAAGATGGCAGACAAGTCAAAGCATGGTCTGGACTTAAGGTACTAATCGAGACATGGCCCACTCCAGTAACCTACCTAAAAACTAACCAACGGTTGCGGTACCTGGAACACATCGACCAACTCGAGCAAGCCACAACGACCACGACAACCTGCACATCAAGAAGTTACCGAGTTTTCTAGTTTCTAGAACGTACTAGTCCCAAAATCTAGGTTATTTCCTTCTTCATTGTGAAACTGTTCTCCCAAGTTACCCACAAGTTCGAGTCATTCAAAGTTTGATAATCAGTTTGAACTAAGCCGAACACTTAAAGGGACTGATATACAATGTTTGTTTGGAACTGTTTTCTAGATAAAAGTGTATGTGTAATATAAGTCTATATGTTGTCTATAATAGAATTGGTCCCCCAAAGTTCAGCTACCAATTCTTTATTACAGGCTAAAATATTAAAGGTTACGTTTTAGGTAACTTTCTCCATGTTATTTATCCCTCTCCCCCTGTAGACTATGAATCCAGAGTCTGTCAAACTATAGCTGCCAGTCAACCCTACTTAATGCTTCTAAAATTGAGAAAGGATATGTTGATGTAAACAGTTATAACTTTCAATGCCCCCCATTCTTGCTTTTATTTCCCTAATGTGTAAGATCACACACACAACCCCCCGTACTCTTTGGGGTGATTTTGTTTTCCCTTTTCGAAAGCTTAGCTCCTAAACAAAGGAGCACTGCGGCGCTGAGCCGCTGGGCCACTGCCCGCCCCCCTCAGGTTCATTTAACCTGTGAGTGCGAGAAACTCACACCACGGGTTCCACTATGGCTGGTCCCCCCAAACAATGTTTGGAAGCCGGGGTCCTCGGTTTACCCCTCCCCTCCCTCTCTATCCCTCCCCTCCTCCAAGTTTTGCAAGCATTTGTCACTACCATGTAATAATATGTATATCTCTCGTTGTATATGTTCTCATACCAGATGGTTTCCGAAGACGGATGTACAGACTCTTCAACTGTATATAAGTTATCACTCTGTTCATTTGTATTATAGAACCTTGAACCACCACCATGCCGATTAATATAATATCCCAAAACATCAAGGGCTTAAACACCCCCCGAAAGAGACGTATTGCTCTTTCGGAAGCCAAAAGACTGGCAGGAGATATAATCTTTCTAAAAGAAACTCACTTGAAAAAGGAGGATCAGTCACTGCTGTTCAGCAATGACTACCCTCTAGTCTGCCACTCATCAGCTCCCACGAAAAAAAATGGCGTAGCGACACTTTTCCATAAAAACTTAAACTTCAAAGTAGATAAAATTAAAAGTGATCTCGCTGGGAGAATTCTAATTATCACAGGGTGACTGGACTCCACTGATATAACAATAGTCAACACTTATGCCCCTAACGAAAACCAAGAATCCTTTTTCCAGGAACTAACAAATTTAATTCTCTCTGTCCAGAAAGGCCTTTTAATTTTAGCAGGAGATCTAAACGCAATTATGGACCCAAATCTAGATAAATCCCCCAGTCCCCCCCACCACAAAAAATAGTTCCCTCTACCCGGGGACTTGTATCTATGACCAAGGATCTATTGTTGGTAGACTCATGGAGATTAGTTAATAGCAATGTAAGGGATTTCTCCTTTTTCTCTCACCCCCATAATAGCTATTCTCGAATTGACTATATCCTAATAGACCAAAAAATTAGCGATAACATTTCCTCAGCAGTAATTGCCCCCTCTGCTTGGTCAGACCACTCTACGCTTATAACCAGACTAGTAGGCCTCACCCCCAAAAATATTACAAGGTCGTGGTCCTTGAATGAATCCCTACTACTGAACCTACAAAATTTCCAACTAATAGAAAAAGAACTGGCCCAATACTTTGAATTAAACAATACCTCAGAGGTTTCCTCTTTTACCTTTTGGGAGGCCCACAAATCAGTGATAAGAGGCAAACTGATTGCCCTGGCTTCTCAGAAAAAAAAAGAAAAAAAAAACAAATTGAAACACTAACAGAAAAACTATCAGAATTAGAATTTATTCATAAATCAAACCCATCTCGAAAAAACTACAGGCACATGATCTCAGTGAGGGGAGAACTAAGACTTTTGTTGGTGTCAAACGCAGAAAGAGCTATAAGATGGACCCAACAGAAATACTACGAAAAAAGTAATAAAGCTGATAGAATGCTGGCACGCAAATTAAAACAAAAACAAGCTAAAGCTAAAATTCACAACATCCACACTAAAAATGGCTCAGTATCCCACAATCCCAAAATTATAAACGACGCATTTAAAGACTATTACACATCCCTATACAACCTACCAGGCCCAAAGGGAGACTCGGCTAAAAACAAAAGAGCAATAAGGATTTGAAATTACCTAGCAGAATGCCGACTCCCCACCCTAGATCCGAACGATATTATAAACCTCGAAAAAACTATAGAACCCCTGGAAATTATGGACGCCATAAAATCCCTGAAAATTGGGAAGGCCCCTGGTCCGGATGGATTTTCTAATCTTTATTAAAAGAAATATTCCACAATGCTCCTCCCATTTCTTACCAAAGAATTTAATGAGATGCTACTAGGCCTTCCCCCTCCTAGGGATATGCTTCGCGCTACCATAGTGGTAATCCCAAAAGAGGGGAAAGATCCTCTGCTGTGCTCTAACTACAGAACTATCTCATTGTTAAATACTGATCTAAAACTTTATGCAAAGATCTTAGCCAACAGATTAAATAATATCCTCCCTAAACTGGTTCATCCGGACCAGGTGGGGTTTGTTCTGGGCAGACAAGCCCTTGACAACACTAGGAGGACAGTGAATCTAATACATGTAGCACAAAACACAAAGTGCCCATCTCTATTACTCTCTTTAGACGCAGAAAAAGCGTTCGATCGATTAGACTGGCAGTTTGTCAGCTACGCTTTCGCAGATGGGATTCACAGCTAAAATTCTAAACAGCATAAACACACTATACTCCACACCAACGGCCATGGTGAGGACGAACAACTCCTTATCTGATCCCTTTTCAATATCAAATGGAACTAGACAGGGTTGTCCGCTCTCACCTCTGTTGTTTGCCTTAGCCATAGAACCATTAGCATGCCGGATAAGGATGAACCCCAATATTGCGGGTATTCCTGTTGGTCAGGAAGAATTCAAAATAGCTCTTTTTGCAGATGATATACTATTGACGCTCTCAAAACCTCTTAAATCCCTCCCTAACCTTTTTCATGACCTGTCAGAATTTGGCTCCCTTTCAGGTTATAAAATTAATCATTCCAAATCCATGGCCCTTAGCTTAAATCTCCCTAAAGAATTAGTAAAATTACTCCAACTAAATTTCAGCTTTAAATGGAATTCGAACCATATTAAATATCTAGGGGTCCAATTAACAAAAGATTACTCGACTTTATACAACGCAAATTTTAAACCCTTTTTCGTCCAGATAGATAAGGATTTAACCACTTGGAATCCATATATAATATCCTGGTTTGGGAGAATAACCACCATTAAAATGAATATTCTACCCAGACTCCTCTATCTCTTCCAAACTCTTCCGGTTAAAATCTGTCAGAAAGACCTAAACAATATACAGAAGAAAATGTTGAAGTTTGTCTGGCAAAATAGGCGACCCAGAGTTCGTAGAGATATTCTTTATAAATCCAAATCAGAAGGAGGCTTAGCTCTCCCGAACTTACAAAACTACTATAGAGCCGCACAGTTGGGGCAACTCATTAGCTTGCATTCAAACCCAATCGAGAGGAGGTGGGTCGAGATAGAGGACCTGATTTGTTCCCCATGTAAAATAAAAAATCTCCTCTGGCTCAACAAAAAGTCTAGACCACCTGAGACCTACAAGAACCCGGTGATATCCTTTGCCTGTAATCTCTGGGACTCCCTCAAAACCAAGTTCCAACTAACCGATTCCCCTTCCCTTATGCAACCACTATTCTCGGACCCTTCCCTTCCTTTTTACTCAGGAAACCCGCACTCCCATACCTGGATTCAAAAAGGACTCACAAGAGTCAAGGATATCCTCACCCAAGGGAAAGTCCCCCCATTTGCTTCGCTACAAACAAACCACGATATCCCCTCCTCCGAATTCTTCAGATTTCTCCAGGTTAGGCACTATATCCAATCAGTCTACATACCAGGTCGAACCCATGCTTTGACTTTGTTTGAGGACTGGTGTCTACACCAACCCCACGCAAAGGGCACTATCTCTAGAATATATCACAGTTTATCCTCTACCAAGAACAACCAAACCCCCGATAACTATATGGTTTCCTGGGAAAAGGATCTTAACGTCTGTATAGATCTCGATACCTGGACAGACATCTGGGAAGCTGCTTCCAAAAACTCATCATGCGTTGTAATTAAGGAGAATATTTACATGTTAATATTTAGATGGTATATGACTCCTGCCAGGCTGCACTCTTTTCTCCCGGGCGTTTCCCCTCTGTGCTGGCGCGGTTGTGGTGAAGTGGGGAGTATACTGCACATATTCTGGTCATGCCCCAAAATCCAACAAACATGGATGGAAGTGTTCACCCTAATACACAAGATACTAGAAATCTCTGTCCCACACGACCCAGTATATATATTGCTAGGAAAACCAATGGCTAATATCTCCAAAAAAAAGCTAGAGTAATATCCCAAATTTTAAACGCTACACGGTGAACAATTGCCAAAAATTGGAAACAATCGCCCCCCCCCCCCATCCTTAAATCAAATAAACAACAAAATTTGGCATATAGTCTATATGGAAAAACTCTCAGCCTATCTGAACGGCTCCACCTCGCAATTCTCTAATATTTGGGCTCCTTGGTTCCGTCATGCAGGTATATCCCCATATATAGACTAGAATACTTTGAACAGAGTGATACATGTGGTATTTAAATTGTTGAATTGTTGAATACAGTGCGATATTGGTACAAATGCTACCCCTTCCCCCCTCCCCCGTTCTCCCTCCTCTCTATTGTTCCAGTTTATTTGTATTACTGTATCCCCCTTTTCTTTTGTGTAATATGTTGTTTACCTTATTTTGTATGTTTGAAAATGCTCAATAAAAACTTAAGAAATAAAAAAAAAATGCATTAGAGCGTGTTAAGCTAATTGATCGGGACACTCTTCTTACTCATCGCATAATTGATGAACAATCTAATAGATTTCATGTTGTCAGTACATATAGCATATCATCAAGGAGCATACAGCGTAGTGTGCGACAGAATTGGCGTATCTTGGCGAATGATGAAAAGATCGGCCAGCTGTTCCAGGACCCTCCACTTTTCGGTTTTAGACGTGGATCCAGCATTGGGGACATTATTACACAAGCAGACCCTACTGACAAATATGCTCAGCCCAAGACATGGTTAACTAGCAAACCCAGTTCGTATAAATGCCGGGGCTGCACTAATTGTCAATATATGCAGATTGGGCCAACATATTGTCATCCGCATAGTGGTGTGCGCATTAAAATTAGGCATCATCTCAACTGTGAGTCAAAATTTATAGTTTTTTTGATCAGGTGCCCATGTGGCCTCTACTATATTGGCAAAACAGTTAGGATGCTGAAGGAGCGCATTGCCATCCACCGGTCCACAATAAGGAAAGCGCTTATGACTACGGATGATCAGGATTTCAAATGCCTACCGGTTGCTAAGCATTTCAGGGACATGGGGCACTCGCTGGCAACATTCCGTTGTATGCCTATTTTTCAAGTACAAGCATCAACACGGGGAGATGACAGAAACAAGCTTTTGCTGCAGCAAGAGGCGAGGCTGATCTTCGAGTTAAAAACTGTTGCCCCATACGGGCTGAACGGGGATCTCAAACTGGGATGTTTTTTGTGACATTTTTCAACTTTTGGTGACTTTTTGGGTGACTTTTTTTAGCTTTTCAGCTTTTTGGACATTTCTAATTGTTTTCTCTCTAATCCTTATTTAGGTTTTTTTTTTACTATAATTGGACGTATAGTTTATTTATATATATTTGTTCTCCATGTCTTGGTTTTTGTTATACTCCCATCACTATCTTCACTTTACAGTGGGTGTCAGTAGATGTTTTTATGTTGGTAATGATTGGTGACACGCATATATCTTGTACACATGCCTCAATATTTTTATTCTCCATTTCCCCAGGTTCTTTGATGGGCCCTGATAAGTTATATGGGATCATGATTTTACATTTTATGTGATCTGTAGGGACAAACGATTTGCCAACAGACATAATGGGCAGGCACAGTGATGGTGGGGCTCTGTATATACTGGTTACATGTCCGTGCTGTGGTGGCAGCATTTTGGTAGTTTGTGCTGTGCAGTATACCCAGGTACCTATGAGCGTCGCTGCCGCGCATACACTGCCATTTGTTTACATATACAGGCTAGGTAAAACCTCGGTCCGCAATGCGCATGCGCGAACACGGTGCACAGTGTGACGTCACGCGACAGCGCCGTAGGTTGGCGCGGCTGCAGGGAATAGTGAGTCACAGTGCCTGCATGTGTACATTATGACAGATGATGCTGCAAGATGGCGGTGCGCTCCACGGATGGATTGCGTGTCACCAACGCCTGTCTGTTTCTGCATGTTTGCAATTGGTGTTTACACGGGTGAGTTTGATTATGTTGATTGGTTTGGGTATATATGTTTGTTCACTGGCACTCTTTCAATGCACATCCCTGAGGAAGGTCACATGTAGCTGACCGAAACGTCGGATGTAGTGCCTTGGTTTTTGTTACCCCAATATATTGTCATATCAACCTGGCTGTGTGCTGTCTCTTCTTTCCGGATGAAGTTCTGGTAATATCTGCTGTTTTAATATGCATATGGGATAATCATCAGTATTTCATTGTTTACAGAGTGCCTGCTGCCTTGTTTCATTTATATATATATATATATATATATATATATATATATATATATATATATATATATATATATATATACATATATATATATATATTTTTTTTTTTAGTTGAATTCTGTCTGTTTGTTTGTATGTCCGAAGCATCGAAATCTCAGTAACGGCACCTCGTAGCACAACAAAACTTTCACTGTACATTCTGCTGCGGATTTGTAGGTCAACACAACTATTTTGAGCTTACAATGTGACTCACCTCCCAAATTATGGACATTCCAAGTTTCCCTCGGCTGTCCAGCAAATCTGTTGGAGCAGGGGGCCGGGGCCGTGGCTACTAAGGGAGGGGGCGTGTCCTTGCCTGGATCAGGGCTGTGTGTGTGTGTCTCTATGTGTGTGTGTGATGTCAGATGTGCGGGGGAGATGTTCCAGCGGGGGGAAAGGGGGGAGATGTGCCGCCAGCGAGGGGAGATGTTCCAATGGGGTGGAGGGGGTGGGTAGATGTGCCGGCAGCGAGGGGACATGCCACAGCAGCGTGGGGAGATGTGCCGCCCGCGTAAGGGGGTGGGGAGGGCGGGGACATGTTCCGGCAGCGGAGGGAAGACACACAGACAGAAACACACACAGACACACACAGGCAGAGACAAATCTCATCCCGCACTACATCCAGCAGCAGGGGGGGAGGGGGTGCCCGGGGAGATGTGCCGGCAGCGGGGTGGGGGTGGGGTTTGGGACATGTATTCAATATTTCATTCCCCAGGCACAAAAGCTAGTGTACATGTATATATATAAAGCAATTTATGCTGCATTCATCAGTCAACTAATTTAGTAGGGAAAATAGGATACAAATTTACTTTCAATGAAATTTGGGCTAAAATAAAGGCCATGGTAGAATGTAGATAAAGAGTTTATATATACAATAGATAAAACATATAGGGTTTAAAAGTCTGACAAAAAACAGGAACAGTGAATTAAGTATTGTTGTCCTATCTACTGTAAGTGCTGCTGTATTGTTTTAAGGAAAGATATGTATCTGTTCTCAATTAAGGAGCTTAGTTGTTACAGGTGGTAGTACCTAGTTTAGCTGCTGATATTATCAGGCTAGAATATCTGTATAAACTCAGTGGTAACCTGAGTAACTCATCTACGGTAAGCAATTTCCAATATAAGAATCGTGTCTTACCAAATAACATGGTAGCCCAAGTATATTAAATACACTATGAGTTTGAATTACAATATATTGTAGGATAGTAGTTTGCCCATAATAAGCCCTGATAACATCATGGGAGGGGGAAGAGAGGTCCCTGGTAAACTAGTTTAATAGATCTTCATTAGTACGTTCTGTTAGTTCAATAAAGCTCTGCACTCACTTACAGTAGGAGGAGCTCCTTGGCCGTGGTACCAACGGAAGCTGAAAGTGAAGTGCCTGCCTTTTCCTGGTTACACACACTGACACTGTGACATCAGAATGGCAATTGTAGTGAGTTCTAAGCGTGGCTCGTGTCTGGCCTCCCAAGGAAGGACCGCCGCGGGCTATGATCCCCGAAAAACCAAGTGAGGAGCAGCCGAGCCGAACCCAAGCAGGAGAGCCCACAGAAGAGGTGTTGAAATTGATGTACGCCATGCAAATGGGAAAAGTGGCTAATGTGAATAGCCGAGAAGAATGTCGGGGAGAAGCACGATGGTAACCCCGTTAAGAACAAACCTCTAGATGGGAAAGGAATTTGTGGAGAAATCCTGATACACAAGGCCAGATTTCTGTTATGATGTGTGGAACAAGGGCACTATGCCAGTTTCTGCCAGATAATAGAGTTCCTGCCTCAGGAAACAGCCTCAGGACCCAGTGAAGGAGCATACTGGGCCCGGGTGCAGAAAGGCTCCTTTAGAACAGCACCAGTAAGAGATCATTCTGCATCCCATTACCCCAAGGACTATTGGGGCCATGAGCGTGGGTGAGGGCAAAGATTGAGGGACAAGTATGCAATGTCCTCTTGGATAGGGGATCACAGGTATCCATTATTTTCATTCCCTAGTATGATCTGTACCTAAAACATCTGCAGTTGCAACCACTGGATGGCTTGGTCATTTGGGGACTCAATGACACCAGCTACCCTTATCTAGGAATTGAAATGGTGAAGCTCTATTTTCCAAAGAAAATTACTTGAGTAGAAGGACCATTGACGGTAGTGGCCCTCATATGCCCAGAAGTGTGCAGCTAAGAGGAAACAGGAGCCTTAATTGGCACGAATGCTAATATTTTTGTACAACTAGCAAAATGGTGCCAGACCATTGGGAGAAACAATTATGGCCATATATTGAGCATTCATCCCTTGTGTTTGAAGGCATACCAGCGGATGGAGAAAAAAGACAGGGCTCAGAGTGTGGGGCCATTGGGGGAGGTCACTTGAACACGACACCACCTGGTGCATGCCCCCCAACAGCATACAGATGATAACTGGAAAAGTGACTGTGACGGTGAGGGGGTAACCAGACTCACAATAAAGGTTAAGCCCACTTGGTTACCTCTGATCCATGTATTTGGGGTTCAGGATTGTCGGCTCTTGAGCCCAATCTTTGTGAAAAATTGTGAAAAAATGATGCGACAATAAAGAATTTTCTGTGTTTTTACCTTTCCAGGTGTGCCAGCAAGCAGAGATTGCTAGACTATGAGTTTCAGGGTGGGTTTTGCAGAGAAAGTATTTTCAGATTGTGCCTAAGTAGTCGGGGTCCAGAGTTGCTGGTTACCCCAAAAATTTACCCAGGAATCAGGTTGTAATCCTGGATATATATAGGCACAATACTCCGGTCAAAATCCTGCCCTGAAAACGCTTGCGTGACTCGCCGCTAGGACTCCCTGCTTCAGCACAGATCAGACCGGTAAATGGGCCATAGGAGTGCAAGGTATCCCGGAAACAGTATATGGGGAGATGTCCAGTTAATGCCCTGATCACCCAGAACCTGGTATAGGGGTTCTGGGGGTGCTCCAGCTATACATAAGGCTATGAGGATTTTAAAAGTCTAAGTGTGGTTTTCAGTGTGTGAGGGATATGGCTAGTGGGAATAAAAGTATAGATTCTCATTCTATCCCTCATAACCAAAAGAAAGACAGAATAAAAGTGTAAAGCATATTTTATTAACCAGGTATGTTTAAAGTGTATAATGCTTGTGCACAGTACTTGAGCTGGGGACTTCTAGGTCCACGGTTCCGAGAAACCATGTGGCTACCAAGCTTAGTGCCATCAAGTCTGCTCAGGTCCCGGACATGAAAGCCTCAGAGATTGCCAAGGTGTGAAAGCCATGTGGGTACCGGAGTTGGGCTCAAGTACTCACATCCTGGGATGAATGGAAGTCAACGGATCACTATTTTTACCCAGACTGTGAGGAGTCTAACTCATCGGGTGGCTTCTGACTGAGAAGTGGCAGAGGTGTCAGGTTGGCGCATGCCCTTGTCAGAATCCAAATCCATGCTTGCCCGGTTTAGACTGGCAGCGCTCTTTAGACGGGTAGGATTCTTCCCACGCTTGGATTGGCTTCTGTATTTCATGAATGAACTCTGAAATACTATAAGGATGCCACAGCCAATCCGGACAAGAGATTCCAAGCACCAAGATAGCAGCAGCAAATTCAAAATCCCCAAAAGATGCTTTGGGAGAACTAGCAGCAAACCGGGGAATGCAAGCCAAAAAGAGTACCAAATGTCCTGGTACTATCTCCCGGTCAAGAGATTTCGGCATCTCCAGAGCGGATACAGCGGTGGCGTCAGGAACTTCATGCCGATTTGAGTTCCAGGACATTTTGGGACAAGTCCCGGTCAACCTAAAGACTTTTATTTTATGTGCCATTTCACCTAGGAAAGTCCAGTTTTGTAGCTCAGACCTCCAGTAAGTGTGTTTTCTTCTTTATTTTGTAATCCACTGTGGGTATGTCTGTTTCTATGGAATAAATTACAATTTCTTTTACTATCTTGTTTTGCTCAGTGATTGATCCCGGTAAAAAGGTGTAAATACCTGGTCTCCCGTGACAGTGACACTCTGGCAAAATATAGAAGGGACCACAGTCATGATCAATAGTCCACCCCATGAAGGACACACTTGAGGGCTTCTGGTAAAGGCCAGGGTGCTGTCCATACAGATGGGGAAATGGGCACAGCAGGCGTAGTAAGAAACAATGTAAAACAAATATATAATCGCCGCATTTCTCTATGTAAGGAGCATGCAGCTGGCGAAGGGATTGGCCATACAAATGTGAAAAACAGACAGTGAATCCCTGCGCTTCTCCCTTTGGGGTAGCAATAAATGGGGAATATATATATATCTATATATGTATATATATATATATGTCGTGTAAAAATCTATATGATAAAGGAGACTTCTGGTTTACATCCTTTGATCACATAATGCCAAGCCTGCAAACTACGTCAAGGTAAGTCTCTATAGCAGGGACCTGCTATAGAGACTTACCTTGACGTAGTTAGCAGGCTTGGCATTATTTGATCAAAGGATGTAAACCAAAAGTCTCCTTTATCATATAGATTTTTACAATATATATATATATATGTGTATGTGTGTATGTATATATATATATATATATATATATATATATACACTGTGTGTGTATATATATATATATATATATATATATATATATATATATATATATATATATATATATATATATATATATATATATACATACTGTATATATTCCCCATTTATTGCTATCCCAAAGGGAGAAGCTCAGGTAGTAAGAAACAAGACTGCCCATTAGCTGTGGATGCGAAGAGGCACGGAGGTGGCTCACTTGTACAGTGTCGAAGTGATGGGCCCGAATGCACGAGAAAATCCCATGGGAATAGATCGACCCTTGCTATGTTACATTTTGGAGACAATCCTATTCCAGAACACTGGAAGAAATGGCTGCAAGAGAAGGTGGCTCGTAGGCTAGAGGTTTTCTCCACTCAAGAATGGGATGTGGGAAAAGGCAATGGAGTGGAACACCAGATCCATCTTCATGATGCTTGCCCTTTCAGGGTAAGGTCACAGAGATTGGCCCCAGTTGATGTGGATTATGTGAGGCAACATCTCCAGGATTTGATGGATTCAGTATAATCTCAGAATTCTTGAGCCTATACGCATCATCCATAGTGGTGGCCCAGAAGAAAAATAGGGAGGTAAAAGGTGCATTAATTACCATACACTGAAGACAAGGACCACACAAGATCAATATACCATACCGCATATAGAGGATGCATTGGATTGTCTCTCTGGGAGCAAATGGTTTAAGGTCTTGGACCACCACAGCAAATATTACCAGATCCCAATGTGCAAACAAGATAAATAAAATACCTCTTTTATATGTCCATTGGAGTTCTATCAGCTTGAGTGCATGTCCCAAGGAGTATCAAACAATATTGTTTGGAAATACCTTGAAAGAACAAGAGCACCTGATGAAGGTACTTGATCGACTGAGTGAGAGTGGACTAACATTTTCACTGGACAAGTTTCAATTCTGCTGGATGTCTGTCACATATGTGGGGCACATAGTGTCTGAAGAAGAAGTAAATATTGACCCCTCTAAACTAGAGCCCATTGCATCCTGGCTTAGGCCCAAACAACTGACAGAATTGCGATTTTTTTCTGGGGTATTACATACAGTTCGTGAATAATTTCTCAGTTATAGTACAGCCATTTACACAATTGACAAAAGGTTACCAAACACCCAGAAGATGCAGTATGGCTGCTGGAGCCACAAGTCAAAACTATTTCAACATGAACAAGCCATTTGAAGATAGGTGGACGGCTACGTGCGAAGAGGCTTTCCAAGCCATAAAGGCCTGTCTCACTAATGTGCCTGTACTTGTGTTTACTAATCCACAAAAATCCTATGTGCTTCATGTAAATGCCAGCCTAAAGGGGTTAAGAGCGGTACTGTAGTAGGAGTACCCTGAGGGGCTGAGACCCATTACATTCATGAGTCGGGGGTTGGTGCCTTGACGGAGTTATTACTCGGTGCACAAACTCAAATTCTTGGTGTTGAAACAAGATACATGACCAACTGCATGATGCCACTTTCGTAGTGCACACAGACAACAACCCGCCTACTTACATTCTATCATCAATGAAGTTGGATGCCACTAGTCACATATGGTTAGTGGCCTTGGCTACCGCAATTTCAGCCTGAAATACAAACCAGGAAAGCAAAACATTGACTCATATCCGCAGAGATACTAGAGGTATGGATGAACAAAGGGAAGAAATTGCCACATCCGGAGTGTGTGCATTGTGTAAGAAAATTGAGGTGCCAAGATGGATCATGACTGAAAATCTAAACCGAGTGGTTGAGAGTCTAGCGATATTCCCCACCGCCATACTGCTGGTATACTCTCAACCTGCAAAGTTAACTATGGAGGGGTTACCTCGGTTAAAGTCAGGATCATTCACAAGCTCAACAGACAGACCCCAGGTTGAAGGAAGTATGGTCAGCCAGGGAGAACCAGAAATTGGCCAAGTCGGTCGCCGGGATGCACCCTGCAAAAAGCAGTGGCCTAATCTGGTGATCAAGAGTGGAGTGAAGTTCAGAGCTACAAAGAAGTCACAACACTCCGTAACTAAGCAATTGACAATTCCTTACAAGTATAGGCAGGAGGTACTCCATTCTCTCCATAATGATCAAGGCCACCTGGGCACAGACAAGACATTAGGATTAGTGAAAGACCGATTCTATTTTCCCCTGTGGGAAGTGTGTGCCTAGAAAGACTTTGCCTACAAGAGCCCCAACATTGACATATCACCAACAGTGAACCACTGGATTTGGTCTGAATGGACTTCTTGTCCTTTGAACAGACAAAATACCAGTAATATCCTAGTGGTCATGAACCACTTCACCTGGTAGGCTCAAGCATTCCCAATAAAGGATCAATGAGCTACTACAGTCTCTAAGGTTCTGTAGTACATGTACTTTGTCCATTATGGATTGCTGGCTGGTATACATTCCAATCAAGGGTGGGATTTTGAAAGTACAGTAGACTCAAAATGGAACTAATGCACCTATGGGAATAGCAAAATCGTGAACAATGCCTTACCACCCACAGAGGGATCCTCAACCAAAGAGATTCAATAGAACCCTATTGAATATGATGGGCACATAAAATACTCAAGGGAAGGAACAATGGAGTCTGCTTGTTAACCAACTAGTAAATGCGTATAAGTGCACATGGAATGACTCTACAAGGTATTCACCATACAACTTTGCTGGACAGGAAGCCCGATTACCCATTGACCTGTGTTTTGGAGTAGCGGCAGACGGCAATTCCCTGACCACATACATGCAGTATGTACAGAGGCTCAAGGAACAGTTGCAAGAACCATACAGGCTGGCCATTACAGCTGTCTATGTGAGCAATTGGGGAAATAAAGGCCATTATAACAAAACAGTACCCCGGCAAGAGCTACAAGTGCATGACAGAGTTCATAAACGAAATCTGAGCATACCCGATAAACACAAAATAGTGAATCATTGGAAACCAGAGCCTTATGTGGTAGTAGAGAAACTAAATGGACTACCAGTATAATGAGTAAGGCATGAAAAAAGAGGTGGACCAGAGAAGAATCTGCATAGGAATTATCTTCTGTTAATAGGTCAGTTAGTGCGATGCCCTGAGAGAGAAAGTATTCCAGGAGTAGCTAGTCAACCTAGGAGAAGTGTTCGACTAAACCAAGGACAGTGTCCTGGGAGTAGCCCACCAAGCAACTGTAGACAGGACAGTGATGAGGAGTCTGATCAGGATGAGGGATACCAACGATGGAGAATGTTAAGGCACTTATCGAATATCATGGATCCTTAAGAGATGTCCCCAATGTGGGGACATACAGTACATACATACAGATGTGTGAAAAAGAAAGTAAACCCTCTTTGAATTCTATGGTTATACATATCAGGACATAATAACAATCATCTATTCCTTAACAGGTCTTAAAATTAGGTAAATACAACCTCAGATGAACAGCAACACATGACATATTACACTGTGTCATGATTTATTTAACAAAAATAAAGCCAAAATGGAGAAGCCATGTGTGAAAAACGAAGTATTAGAAAGGGGGGCATACATATTGAGTCAGATCTGTGCTGACCTGTGTCAGGTTCGGTCGAGGAGTTCTGTGTGTGCCTGTGTGCACATGGCTGCAGGAGAGCGGGTTACAGTCAGGACTGTATGACTATAAAGCATAACGGTACCGAAGCACTCTTTTTGAAGTAAAGGCCTGCAACAGTTGGTACACAATGAGCTCCCTGAGGAATGAACTTGAGCACCCTTAAATTAATATGTATTCACGTACAATAATACAAATGGATATACAGTATTTCTCAACATACTGTGTAATGTTTGTTAATGTACAGTATAATGTTAACAAGAATTCATAGGATTATAATTTAGAATAGTATGGATTATTTCAGAAAACGCTTGTGATTTGTTGGTTGTAGTGATGAACGAAGTTGAATCAGTAATTCATGGTAAATCATGCATATGATTGGGATTTATTATTTGTAAGTTGAAAGGGACAGAATACGGTGCTTATATAAACACTCATGAATGTTTTTTTCGCTTAGTTTGCCTAATTTGTTTTTTTTTGTGCCATGCAGGGTAAATCATATGCCTATAAAGGCCCATTCCCTCCAATGTGGAATCCAATTGTCTATTTGGATTACAACAATCTGTGGAGGACCATGGATGAAATGGGAAAAGAGGTATAGTACTGTACGTTTAATAAGACCTAAACAAGTCTATATTTCTTGTTACCAAGAAAACTCAATGTGACATGTCAAATATATGTCAAGGATTTTAAAGATTAAACAGTTTCTCCTGCATGGCAGTGAGGCAAGATTTGTGCGCTGTCATTTTTTTTTTCATTCTTAAACTCTCACCTGGATTAGTTCATTTTATAAATGCAGTGTGGATAATGGAGTTAAGTGTACACTCCATTATCCATATTGCATTTATAATCCTGGTAGGGAAGTTTTCGAATGAAATACTAATGAGCGCGCACAAATGTTGCCTAGCTACTGTATACAGGATTAACTGTTTTATTCTTTGAATTAGTGTTATCCAGTGCAAACACTGAATTTAGTAGGAACATTAATATGCTAAAGGTTTCTGGGTGCAAGAACATTTTGTTTGCATTTTCTGTCAAAGATTTTATACAAAGTTTTGCCAATAAATACATTAATTATCTATATTGGCATGAACAATCAATGTACAGGGATCACCAAAAATGTTGTGTTCCTTTTAAAGTTGGTAAACCTTAAATCTGAGCACGTAAAAGGCCATGGCAATCAATTTGTCTACAGAGACAGTTGCATATCAGACCCAGTACATGAAAAATGCCTCAAAAAAAAACAATGCACATTTTGTTCTGTGGCTCACATAAATCAGCACAGCTGGCTCAATTAGAGGCTCAGTCACACTGAGACACTAATTGAGTCAGCTGTGCTGAAGTAGGGATATCCTGAAAACCTGGCCTGTTTGCGGCCCTCGAGGACTGGAGTTGTGCAGGCCTGGTTTAAGACAAAAACAAAGAGACAATGCTGGGAGTCACAGAGTGAGAGACCGTTTTCCCCAGAGAAGGGGGGAGATAGAAGTGCTCCCCAGCTGTGGAGTGGTGCAGAGGAGTTTTCTGGGCTCAAGGTGTGGCTGAATTCCCCTAGGAAGAAAAGATCCAAGGCCGTGCTGAAGCACATGCTGTCTGCTCCAAAGGATTGACAGATAAGCAAAAACACTTTATTGTTGTATGCAGAGACTGTGTTACCTTGTTCCATAAGCCAGGGCACGTTTTGGCTTGGGAACCAGCTTAGCTGGTCATGCAGTTAGTGAGAGCGAAAGCTATGGTGTAGTTACTGTAGCTTTCCCTAGAGGGAATAGGTGTTTATTTTCTATGTTTTATTATGATTTAAAGGGACAGTACCCATTATCTTCATTTGTCTGCTGGTTAATAAACCAACCCTATTTAGCTTAATCCTCTGCCTAAGTGTCTTACTGACCCTGCCGTAGAGAGCTAGATGTCTCTCAGAAAGAAGTTCACGCTCGCAGCACAGAGCTGTGTACATTGAAGGAAACCTATGAGAGTGCCCGGTGTAATTTAGAGACTGTAAAGTGAGAGAGAATGTAAGTCTGGAAGAAGAAAATTCAGATTTGTCTGACCAGGCTAGTGAAAGAAAGGAGAAGCTTCACCAAGCAGAAAAAGTGATGGAACAATTGTCCCAAATTTAGAAGTACAGGCTGCACTGCAGAATGCAGAGAGAATGCTGGGAGAAGAATGCCTCTCCCTGGAGCAGCTGAAGGTCACGTTGAGTGCCATAAGAGCATCGCTGGAGACAGAACTTAGAAGCCAGGTGACTCTGTATGAGCGGGAGCACGATAAGGTCCAGAAACTAGAACAAGAGATGTAGAAGCAGACAGGCTGTTCCGTCCCCAAAAGTCAGTACACTAAGGAGAAATAGGCATGGCAGGCAGAAGCAGCAGTGATCCAAGCAACAAAAACTGCAGAGCTTCAGAATATGAAGGAGGCTCTGAGGCAAGCACCGGGAAGAGGTGAAGGCCCTTGGAGGGGACTGGCAGAATCAGATTGAAGAGTTGCAGATGCAGATGGCTGAGAGCAAGATACAACTCGCCGAGAGGGAGGAGGTGTCCGTCCATCAGGTGGCCAACCTGACACTACGCTATGAGACTGAGATGGGCGATGCCCACAAATTCCTGGACAAGATCCGGGAGGAGCACCGGCAGCTGCAGGTCAGAAATAGAGGAAAATAAACAGATTTATGCCTTGCTCTGAGTCTGCTATGAGATGTGGAATCACGACTCAACTCTAAAGAAGCTGAACTAGCAGCTGCATTGAATGGAAAAAGAAATGCAGAAGGACAGCTTCAAGACCTGAGGAAGAACCTGGAGTCTGAGAGTGCTGGCCGCAAGGTGGCAGAGAAACAAAAGCGTGACCTGGGCGAGGAGCTCGAGACTCTGAAGACTGAGCGGGACGCTACGTTGGACTCTACTGCTCCCAGCAGGAGGTTTCTCAGATGAAGTTGGAGAAAAAGATTACAAACCTAAGACTGACACTGGGGTCACAGAAGCAGTCCATGGAAAAGATGACGGTAGAGTTAAAGCAGAATGAGGCTCCACAGAACAGTTATGCACAAGTGTCCCCACTACAGAAAAAGGTATTGGCCCAGCCCAAGCATCTGTGTCCCACAGTAACTAAAGCCCGTGAAGACAAGGATACAGTGAAAGCTGGGGACACCGCTCAACTGCAAAACGAGGTTACAAAGTTGGAACCGCCTGAGCAAGTGAGGTGCTCCAGGAAGCGTGACTGCAATACCTTTGCAGTACTACAGTCTACTTTCCACAAGGCACGGAATGGGAAGGCCAAGTTGCAATTTAGTAGCACAGTAATACTCCAGTCATATTGCAGTGCCCATGGGACCCAAAGTAGATTCCCTGCCATAAGGGCAGCCACTGTGAAGAAACAATCGCGAATGGGATGGAAGTGTGTCCACGATCGTAAGATGAGAAAGACCTCACAGATTGACCAACGACACTCCAAACGGAGTAAGTTAAGGAGTCAAGAAAGAAAGGCCCAAGCCTACAAGTCTGCTGACTGTAAAAGAGAGGCACCATGGGGTGCACTTCGGGTAAATAAGAATCCCGCCCTAGTTGAAGTACTGAAGATAAATGGTGTGGAACCCAACACTGAAGGTACGCTGATGGAGAAGGGTCCAAAAGCCATCACCGCTAAAGCAGCGTTACTGTCTTCACAAGAGAAGGCCAAACAGTCACTGTCAAGTGTACGCAATGAGCTGACCGAGGTCAAGACTCTTCTACAGGGTTAGGGAGACTGAGCACAAGAGGAAGAGGACAGAGATGCATTTCAGGATGATCGGGAACCTTTGCAAAAGGGGACACAACAAAGACAGAGCTTTAACCTTAGACTCCTTCCGGCAGAAGATAAAAAGGTAGCGAAGGACCAGTCTGCAGGCCCAGAATGCCTAGTACTTGCCCCGAAGGAGAGACTCTTCAACTGGAAAACAAGGAAAAAGAAGAAGTGGATGTCAGACTTGTCTGACAAAGAGGATAGTGCACGGGAATAGTGCACGAACCGCTCACAAGACAATATTTTGCTGGGGGGAGGGATATATGACAGTCACTGACTCAGAAGGCTGGAACAGTGAAGTAAGTGTGCTTTCCACTCCACAGAGCGTTAATCTCCTCAGAGAAAGAGCAGCAGCTGAAATCTGATTAATCAGGGTCTGGGCTCTTCAGTGAAACAAGGAAGTGTTTAAGACAAAAACAGAGAGACAATGGTGGGAGTCACAGAGTGAGAGACTATTTTCCCCAGAGAAGGGGGGGAGATAGAAATGTTTCTCAGCTGTGAAAGCTGGTGCAGAGGAGTTCTCTGGACTCAAGGTAGGGCTGAATTCTCCAAGGAAGAAAGGCTACAAGGACGTACTGAAGCAGTGACGTCTGCTCCAAAGGATTGACAGAGAAGCAAAAATACTTTATTGTTGTATGCAGAGACTGTGTTACCTCGTTCCATATGCCAGGGCATGTTTTGGCTTGGGAATCAGATTAGCTGGCATGCAGTTAGTGAGGGTGAAAGCTATGGTGTAGTTAGCTTTCCCTAAAGGGAATAGGTGTTTATTTTATGTTTTATTATGATTTAAAGGGCCAGTAACCATTACCTTCATTTGTCTGCTGGTTTATAAACCAACCCGGTTCAGCTTAATCCTCTGCCTAAGCGTCTTGCTGACCCTGCCGCGAGGCCATCCTGCCACTTACACGTGTGTGTGTGTGTGTGTGTGTGTGTGTGTGTGTGTGTGTGTGTGTGTGTGTGTGTGTGTGTGTGTGTATATATATTACACCGACGAGTATTCTAAAACTTGCCTTGGAAAATATTGGGCTATCACCAACAAGATCCAGGTACATGCTGCAACATTTCAGTGACATTTCTGCAGAGACTAATGGCCCATCGGATAAACACAGCATGGGACACCCACTGTTAATCCGATGGGCCATTAGTCTGTCGGCAGAAATGTTGCAGCATGTACCTGTGTCTTGTTGGTGATTGCCCCAGATTTGTTTTAGAATATTCGTCGGCACTACAGTATTTACCAGATTGGAGTCCAGCAATAAGATAGCACACTGCATGTAGTCTTCAGACAAAAAACTGTATTGGATCACAGGGCACTGCAACCAACGTTTCGGTCACCCAGAGGGACCTTCATCAGGGTTGTGCGAATGTCCATCTGGGTGACCGAAACGTTGGTTGCAGTGCCCTGTGATCCAATACAGTTTTTTGTCTGAAGACTACATGCAGTGTGCTGTCTCTTATTGCTGGACCCCAATCTGGTAAATATATTTTTGTTCTATTCATATGGGATAAACATCTGTTTTTGCCTGGGTAGTAGTGTGCCAACTGCCTTCTCATATATATACGTTGCGATTTCCTCACCAGTTAGGGAGTTCCCTGGTGAAGAAACCCTTGGTTTCGAAACGCGTTAGTAAGGACTTTTGATGCGATATTCAGTTGGACATTCCATCCTACACTTGCCGGTTTGACTCCCTAACCGGTGAGGAAATCGCGACGTGAGTTGCGGTGTTGCCACCCAGTGACGTCAGAGATCCGGAAGCGGAGGATCGGAGGGCTGCAAGTGTGCACCAAACCACAGTGAGAGACCATCCTCACCAACGGAATCTCCATCGTCGTGTATAACGAGTCTGCGGGGACTTCAACCCACAATAGCAGGACTATTGAGGATCTGCTGGCTTGGTTTATGGACCGAAAGACCCAGAGGCTGCAAGCTGTTTAACATCAGATGATACCCTGTTTGGAGATCCGGTTGGCGCATGGGTAACATCAGCCCCTGACATGATGGTTTTTTCTCCCTTGATGTACGCACAATACTTACCTGTACTGTTTGAATGAATAATATTTCTTTTAATGCACTATGAGCGTTGTGCGCTGTGTTTTTGTGTTTATCTCACAGTAAATGCCTCAACATTTCTGTGAGATTCTGCTGCCAGACTAATTTCTCAGTTTATTGGGAGATTGCCCTAGATTTTCCAAGGCAAGTGATCGGTTACTGGTGGTTGCATCTGTAATATATCATATTAGCTGTACTACTGTTGCGGCAGACTTTATTCTAACAAATCACCGGTTTGTCCCTGGCTTGTTCCTGGAATGCGACGCTGTTCACCCGGAGCATGCCGCGTTCCCAGCCAGGGGTCATCCCCGGCTGACGCGCAGTTGATGTGTTAATTGATAATGGTTCAGGATTTAATAGGCTGCAATGCTTCGTGTGTCCGCCAGATGGCATAAATTCATGAATTGTAATGCAGTATACTGTATGTATATATATATATATATACTGTATAACAACAACCCCTATAACCCCTAACATACAGTACTGTACACATACAGTACTGTATATGCACATCAATGATACTATAGGCCGGCGGGGGCGAGATGTGTTTGCAGCAGAGAGAGATCCGCTGCTCACTCTGCGCAAACATCGGCACATTAAAAATTATTTAAAATACATTTTTATTCATAGTGTAGATGTGCAGGGGGTCTCCGGAGCTGAACCGCGTTGGTTTCAGGTCCGGGGACCCCCTGCTTCCCGAGATACAGGCCCCTTTATGAGGTGCCGGTATCCCTCTGCATTTAAAGGTCCCGATCACGTGACCGCGGCATGTAAACAAGCAGAGGGAAACCGGCACCCCATAAAGGGGCCTGTATCTCGGGAAGCAGGCGGTCCCCGGACCTAAAACCACAGCGGTTCAGCTCCGGAGACCCCCTGCACATCTACAGTATGAATAAAACACATATATAAATAAACACTCATTCCTTACCTTTGCGGCTATGTGCTACGGTAACGAAGAAGCATGACTGTATTTTTAATAATATTGTACAGTGAGCAGGGGGTTCCCTGAGCCAGAAATCAAAGCTCCTGCACAATATTATTAAAATACAGAAATGCTGCTTCATTACCATAGCTGATAGCGCTAAGGCAATGAAGGGGTTAACCCACCGTGCCCGCTTTATTGTGGGTAGCGGGGGTTGGTGAAGGGGGTATTTGGCCCTTGGTGTGAGTTTAGGACTTGCGGGGGGGTTGCGGGTACACTTAACCCCTTCACAACCGTAGCAGTTAATACCGCTACGGTCATGAAGGGGTTAACCCCTCCCGCTACCCCCCCGCAAGCCCTAAACAACCATCGTTGGGGCTAATACCCCCTTCACCCACCCCCGCTATCCGCAATAAAAAAAATTCACACACAGCAGCCGCCCAAAAAATAAATAAATAAATCTAAATAAATAAATAAATACATGAATATAAATAAATAAATTTAAAATACATTTTTATTCATAGTGTAGATGTGCAGGGGGTCTCCGGAGCTGAACCGCTGTGGTTTTAGGTCCGGGGACCCCCTGCTCTCCGAGATACAGGCCCCTTTATGAGGTGTCTGGCTTCAAAATGAGACGACATAGGCTTTTAAAGGCCTAAGACGTCACATTTTCGTCATATGGTTCCCACGGCCCTGATTGGGCCGTGAAAACCATGTGTTTTGGCCGATAAAAATAAAAATGATGACGTCACTTAAAGGCAATGAAAGCACAGCCAATCAGAATGGCTTTGCTTCAATTGCCTTTAAGATGACGTCATGAAAAGGAACATGGCCGCCCTCACATGGTATGGTAGCCAATCAGAGCGTGGGAACTCCATCCCTACTCTGATTGGCTCTAGTATACCATGTGACAGAGGCTTGGGGGGAGAAAGGATGTGACGTCATTGAAAGCCTGTCACGGTACTACAGCCAATCAGAGTAGGGATGAAGGGGGTATTTGGCCCTTGGTGTGAGTTTAGGACTTGCGGGGGGGGGGTTGCGGGTGCACTTAACCCCTTCACGACCATAGCAGTTAATACCGCTACGGTCGTGAAGGGGTTAAGTGCAGCCGCTACCCCCCGCAAGCCCTAAACAACCACCGTTGGGGCTAATACCCCCTTCACCCACCCCCGCTACCCACAATAAAAAAAATTCACACACAGCAGCAGCACAATTAATAAATACATCTAAATAAATAAATAAATACATGAATATAAATAAATACATTTAAAATACATTTTTATTCATAGTGTAGATGTGCAGGGGGTCTCCGGAGCTGAACCGCTGTGGTTTCAGGTCCGGGGACCCCCTGCTTCCCGAGATACAGGCCCCTTTATGGGGTGCTGGTATCCCTCTGCTTTGTTTACATTCCGCGGTCACGTGATCGGGACCTTTAAATGCAGAGGGATACCGGCACCTCATAAAGGGGCCTGTATCTCGGGGAGCTGGGGGTCCCCGGACCTAAAACCACAGCGGTTCAGCTCCGGAGACCCCCTGCACATCTACACTATGAATAAAAATGTATTTTAAATTTATTTATTTATATTCATGTATTTATTTAGATTTTTTTTTTTTTTTTTTGGGCGGCTGCTGTGTGCGAATTTTTTTTATTGTGGGTAGCGGGGTGGGTGTAGGGGGTATTAGCCCCAACGATGGTTGTTTAGGGCTTGCGGGGGGGTAGCGGGAGGGGTTAACCCCTTCATGACCGTAGCGGTATTAACTGCAACGGTCGTGAAGGGGTTAAGTGCACCCGCAACCCCCCCGCAAGTCCTAAACTCACTCCAAGGGCCAAATACCCCCTTCACCAACCCCCGCTACCCACAATAAAGCGGGCACGGTGGGTTAACCCCTTCATTGCCTTAGCGGCTATCAGCTATGGTAATGAAGCAGCATTTCTGTATTTTAATAATATTGTGCAGGAGCTTTGATTTCTGGCTCAGGGAACCCCCTGCTCACTGTACAATATTATTAAAAATACAGTCATGCTGCTTCGTTACCGTAGCACATAGCCGCAAAGGTAAGGAATGAGTGTTTATTTATATATGTGTTTTATTCATACTGTAGATGTGCAGGGGGTCTCCAGAGCTGAACCGCTGTGGTTTTAGGTCCAGGGAGCCCCTGCTTCCCGAGATACAGGCCCCTTTATGGGGTGCCGGTATCCCTCTGCTTGGTTTACATGCCGCGGTCACGTGATCGGGACCTTTAAATGCAGAGGGATACCGGCACCTCATAAAGGGGCCTGTATCTCGGGAAGCAGGGGGTCCCCGGACCTGAAACCAACGCGGTTCAGCTCCGGAGACCCCCTGCACATCTTCACTATGAATTAAAATGTATTTTAAATAATTTTTAATGTGCCAATGTTTGCGCCGAGAGAGCAGCGGATCGCTCTCTGCTGCAAACACATCTCGCCCCCGCCGGCCTATAGTATCATTGATGTGCATATACAGTACTGTATGTGTATGTTAGGGGTTAAAGGGGACGGCTTCAAAGACAAAAGCTCGCAAACGCCCCCATGAGTTTTTACACGGCATTGCAGTATTGCAGACAGCGGGAATAAAATGCTTAAATCACAGCCGCGAAAATAACGCAATACACCCCGGGAGAAAACGACACAGAACCGCAGATAACCGGGATAATCTGAAATTCGCGGATCTAGCCAAGTTAGAATAAAGTTGGTCGCCACTGTATGTGACCAAATATGCATTTATAACATAGAGGGGCTATTCTATTAATTGGCAATCATTTCATGTCAAGAAATGTACGGCTGATTAAAAGATGGTTCAAGTTGCCTGACAACTATCAAAGTATATATGCAGGTACAGTTTCCATTCTACTTGAACATACAGCTGTCGTGAACTATACTGTAGGTTTTGAGCATGCCTCCTGTAATACTGTAGTTTACTAGCAATAATGATAAACTACTCCTTGGCAACAGTGACGCCTTAGCTAGGGTGACCAGACGACCCGGTTTAGCCATTTGTGTTTAGCCGTTTGTCCCGGTTCCTGACTTTTCTGACCACTGTCCCGGTTTTTCTCTATGCTGGCCGCACATACGTGATCGGCCCTTGCCAGCCACATGCACAGTCAACGCTCGCCATTCGCACATGCACAGTCAGCGCTTCTGAGTGCGCTTAAGTGACATTTTTTTCCCGTTTTTTGCCGGGACCAATTTTGTCACCCTAACCTTAGCAACATATAAAATTCATCTGCTTGTGATCTTTGTTGAAGGTACAAGTTAAGATATTGTTTTTGAGCGAAGATGGGTTTTGCCATTCATGACAGTAGCAGTTTGCAGATTTCGGCTAACCTCTATGTGACTGGTTGCTTCAGGTCTTACTGATAAAGGAGCTTACTTGTAGTTCTCCTATGTAGAATGCTAATGATTTCATACCATTACCTTGATTTACTGAAAAGAACATTTGAAAGCCAAAGAATTATGTAAAATCTGCAATATATCATATTTATCATAGATTCCTAACGAAGCTCCATGGATGGCACCACATGCAGAGGAATGGGACAAAGTAACCATGAAGGAGATCATTGACAAACTTTGCTGGACAAAGTAAGAAGAATTATCACTTAGAAGTAAACATTTCATTGCCAGATTGGCCATTTCTAAATTAGACTCAGTATGTAAACCATGTAATGTAGATTTTTAAATGTGGCAGAGAGCCACTATACAGTGCATCTCCTATTTCCATATTGAATTGCAGTTACTCTGTCTTCCTATCATTATATTTATCAGGTTTACTAACTGATTTTTAGGTGCTGTAAGTAAAAAGGTATAATGTTCCACATTTTTACTGACATCCTACATAAATGTATTTCAATTAGCTGAGTAGATGAAACAAAAATAGAATTGTTTAACATTTTGTAAATTGCTTCCAGTCAATACATTTTGCGAATAGCCAAATTGTTAAACATTTCACCAATTTTGTGTAGAGAAGTGCCACCAAATTAATAAAGGGGATGGAAAATCTAACATGATGAGAGGCTAGCTAAATTAGATTTCTTTACATTAGAAAAGAGGTGTCTAATAGATACACTGGCGACACACTTTATTCGAGCTTGGCTAGTCCCACGAATTCGGGTATACCCGGGTGTATTGAGGTTTGTGACTGTTTTCTGCCCGAGTACATTGAGTTATTTTCCAAGCAGGGATTGAAGCATTTTATTCCCGCTGGCTGCAATACTGCACAGTATATATATATAAACTGCATTACAATTCATGAATTTATGCCATCTGGTAGACACGCGAAGCATTGCAGCCTATTAAATCCTAATCATTATCATTTAACAGATCAGCCGCCCATCAGCCAGGCATGAACCCAGGCTGGGAAGGCAAATGCAACGGGGCTTGTCAGAGGTTAGGAGTGGCGCATTCCAGGTATCTGCCAGGTACATACCGGGTATTTGCTCGAATAAAGTGTGTCGGTGCAGTAGCTTTAAAAAAAAAAGTTGGATATCTTCTGAGAAAGGAAAGATATACAGGGATATACCAAATAACCATGATTGGAATCTATTTTTTCTCTTATGAGACATCATTGGATAATACATAACATGGGGGGAGTTCCCAGCACTCAAATAAAGATACGTTAGCAACAATGTTTGTCAGAAAAATGTAATATTTTATAGTAGAAATTCCATAGAGCAAACATACACATTAAATATATAGAAAATGTTGTAAGTAATTTATCACAAGAGATGCCAAAAATGCAACAACCAGTCACTTAACTCAAAGAACTAAGCATCTCACAACAAATAAAACATATAAAAAAGGGGATGTGTAAAATGTAATCAACACAGGAGACACTATTAAGGGGACAAGGAAAAAAAGGGAAGGGGGGAAAGGGAAAGGAAAAAACAGGGGAATAAGGGGGGCAACGTTTCGGGGCTCTTAGCCCCTTCTTCTGGCCTGTTCCCTAGAATAAGTTCAATTGGATAATGTTTCACTGTTTTTTTTGGGGGGGGGGGGGGGGTTCTTTGCCTTCCTCTGGAAATACAAATATAGGATAAGTTATCTGTCGTCTAAATTTGACATATAGTAGGTTGAACTCAATGGACATATATCTTTTTTTTCAACCTCATCTACTATGTAAATATGTGACTTTAGAATTAAGGATGATGTGAACTGAATTTAAGGTCATGTGTCAATTGTCTTTTAAAGCTTGCCAAAAAAATAATAATTGGGGCAAACATTTAAAAAAAAAATGTTTTCCAATTAAAAAATGGCAATTTTTCTGTTGGTTCACCAACTTCAGTGAAAATATTGCACATCTCTAACATTAACCTATATATTTTATAATCCTTACCCTGAACAGTAAAAACCCTTTATCAGCTGTTATTATTATATTCCTAAAACCATATAAATTCAGTGACCTTTAGTGCAACACTAGCATAAACCACTGTTATTTTATTAAGAATAACTTGGCTGTGGGGTGTTGGGCCGCATACAGATGTAACACAGCTTCCTCTACCCTCTGGGAGATTTGGACATTACAAGGTGTGTGGTGCATACATTTTGGCTCACAGTTGATCTGAGTTTCCGCCAATGTTGTTGGGGAGAACAGGACAGGTTTCTGGGGTACATTACCGTTGTCTATTCCAGGGTACACAGCACCTCTATCTACTGTAGGCTGCAGATGTATTGAGGCAATCTCCAACAGAAGAACGTATTCCTCTGCCCACCCAGTAAAATCCCACACTAGGCAGGAGGTATAGATATAACTAGAACAGGTTTATTGGTCCTCTGCTCACACAGTATCACAGGCTACTGCCCAATACAGTTCACTGCAGGTCTTCAACTTCGGGATGGTCCCTGGACTTCCACTCCGGGCCAAGGGCACCCGAAGTAGTCCTTGCTCTTCCCTATCACTCTAGCAGGGACAGGGGAAAGTTAATCACTCACTCCTAACTGAGGGGAAGAGTATCAGGGGATGCCAATGCACAAGCAATCCTGTGTGATACCTTTCTCTCTCACCAGTAGAAACACTGCTAAATTTGGGTGGTGCAACTCCTTAAGTACAGTGGGAGGAAGGTACAAGGTCTGAACCCATGATTGGGCTGAACCCAGGCTTTGTCCCACCTCCTCCCCTGTCACTCAAGGGAGCTGCCTCTTTGGGGAAAACCCCTAATTTGTCCTGTCACTGCCTGCACTGTTACCAGTGCTTACATGACAGGGAGGGCAGACGATTGACAAACCAGGCATGGCAACATTCTCTCTCCGGTGGAATCCAATGGTCCCCACTTGGAGCCAATTTGCTGTACCATCCTTTAACTGATGACCTGTAACAATACGACATAGTTGATATTACAGCATCCATATGAAATAACAATCAAATAACTGTCTTACAGTAATGACCCTGGTCCCTCCCAACATGAAGGACCAATTTACTTTCTAATAGTAATGCTGTTGATCAGACTTACTGGCTAGGGTACCATTAATATCAGGCACCATTACAGAAAACAAGAACAAAAAATAAAAGTGTGCTACTAAAATAAATTCAGTGAAATAAAGTTAGATAATTATCCAATTACCCCACACTAATTGAAGTGTAATTCTATCACACCAACAGCATAATTAGTGAAAAGCATACATAACCTTGTATGAGTGATATGTGAAGCATCTGCAGCTGTTAACATAGGGGTGGCTCAGCACCCATTACACTACAGGATATTAAAGACAAGAAAAACAGCGCACAACGCTCATTGTCAAGTATATTAAAATATAAAAATATATTGTAAGGGTAAATAATCTGTGTACATCAAGTCAAGCATTCCATGTAGCAAGACATGAGTTGCCAAGTGCCGGAACAGGAAGGGGACACAGTCATGGTCTCAACACCCTCATATGGTACCCTCGGATGGTCCTTGGATGGTGTACTTCTCTTACGTTTGGTGTCCGTGGTTTTAAGCCAAAAAGCAACCCCTTCTCCTATCCCCAAACGGTTTCACAGTATAATCGTGACCCGTGGGTAGTGAAACGGGGTATTACCATTAGGGCCACATGAACAGATGGATAAGTCAAATTCCGGGAATCATTAGTGTGTGCACCGCCTGAGCTCAGAGTGTACACTGACAGTATGCTGCAAGTTAGTGATATAACTACAGAAGCGCCACTTACAGTAGTGACGATCGAAAGCATGAAAACACTATAGCCCACTAAACAACACACAGTGCTAGAGCTTCAGGGGTAACACAACAATAAGAACAAAACTTAGCTTAGAGAATCTGTGATTGATAATCCTACGCGTTTCCTAGTGTAACGCTACTTCATCAGGGAATATTTTGTACTGCATTATACAGGAAATTAAATACCCATTGGTCTTCAATGATTGGCTAGGCATGAAAATCACGTTCAGCCAATCCCAGTCGAACAAGAGGTAATCAACAGCTTTGAGCATGATTACCATAAAAAGGTGGAACAAATGATGTGTGACACATTTCTTTATACACATAATCATTAAAAAAAATGACACAAACAGCACAAATAAATGTTTTTCTTACACGTCACGGAGACACAGAAGTGGTTGACTTTTTGGACTTAAAATTGACAGCAACTAAGGAAGGAACTGTTAATACTAAGACCTTCTTTAAAGAAATTGATGCTAACAACATGTTACTGGCCTCCAGCAACCATAAGCATACCTTGATTGATAACATACTAGGAGGGCAGTTTATGAGAATAAAAAGAAATTGCAGCAAGGACATTGATTTTGAAATACAGGTTAACTTTTTATTTTCAAGATTTATTGAAAGATGGTATTGTCTTAAAAAAACTGAATAAAGATCTAGACAAAGTAAGAAAAATGGATAGAAGCTGTATGCTCAAACCTAAAGTGGATAAGAAACAGGATGCCTCAAATAAAAAAGTAGATGTGGCCTTCATCACAAATTATAACTCTGTAAATAAGATTGAGGGAATATTTAAAAAAACATTGGGGAATTCTGTGTAATGACCCCATATTGGGTGAATACATTGTACAGGTTCCTACGTTTATTTACAGAAAGGCTAAGCACCTTAAAAACACATTAGCTCCCAGTAACATAGGGAAGGACTCAGATTCGATACCACTTGGCTCAATAAGAAACATCTAGGAAAATTTGTATGTGGCAAATGTTCAATTTAAAAATTCTCTCATCCAGAAAAAAAAGACAAGTCAAAAACAAGTGGTGTAGTTTTTGACATTGGAGATTTTTTTAAATTGTAACACTGCTCATGTAGTGTACCTTGTTGAGTGCCCCTGTGGCTCTCAATATGTAAGCCGCACTAAACGTTTTTGAAAAATCCGTATACAAGAACACATTAGAAATATTTGGAATGGCTTTGATAAGCATAGTTTGTCTCGTCACTATGCAGTGCACCACAACAAAGATCCTTCATTCTTGACCTTTTAAAGGTATTAAGTGTGACCCCATAGTAGAAGGGGCGTTGATAGAATTAAAGATCTCTCAGCCCAGGAGACATTCTGGATTCACAAATTAGACACTCTTGTCCCAAAAGGACTGAACGAAGATATTGACGTTTGGTCATTATATTAAAGAATTCTCCTTTATGTAAATCAGAGATTTATACGATGTGTCTATTCCAAATTCATTGCTCATGCTGGACTTTTTTTTGCTTTGTTTTCAATCAGATCCTTTATAAGTTGAATATATAACTTTTATTCATATATGTTTTTTAATTATATCGGTTTGCTTTCTTTAGTTAAAGAGCTAAATTAATAGCCTTTGTGATCTTGATCTTACCGGGTTGTTTTTTATTGCAGCATTTCTTTCTTGTGCTGTTTGGTCATTTTTTTTATGATTACGTGTATAAAGAAATGTCACACGTTCGACTGGGATTGGCTGGGCGTGATTTTCATGCCTAGCCAATCATTGAAGACCAATGGGTATTTAATTTCCTGTATAATAAAGTGCTATTCACCGATGAAGTAGCGTTACGCTACGAAACGCGTATGATCATCAATCACTGATTCTCTAAGCTAAGTTTTGCTCTTATTGTTGTGTTACCTCTGAAGCTCTAGCACGTTGTGTTTGTTTAGTGGGGTATAGTGTTTTCCTACTTTCAATCGTCACTAAGTGGCGCTTCTGTAATGATATCACTAACTTGCAGCATACTGCCAGTGTAGACTCTGAGCTCAGGTGGTGCACACATTAATGATTCCCGGAATTTGACATATCCATCTGTTCATGTAATTGTAATACCCCCTGTTTCACTACAATTATACTGTGAAATAGTTTGGAGATAGGAGGAGGGGTTGCTTTTTGGCTTAAAACCACGAGCACTGAACAAACAGCATTACCACACCGTAAGACCAACGCTGCCCTGGAGAGAAGCAATTTGACGGGACATCTGCTCCAAGAAGGACTGCTGGTGCCACTACGTGAGAGGCCACCTACCTGTAGGAGAACTATGCCATCCAAGGACCATCCAAGGGTACCATCTGAGAGTGTTGAGACGACGACTGTGTCCCAGTCCAGTTCCGGCGCTTGGTAACCCATGTCTTGCTACATGGAATGCTTGTATTGTTTGACTTGATTTACGCAGATTATTTACCCTTACAATATATTTTTGTATTTGCATATACTTCACTATGAGCGTTGTGCGCTGGGTTTTTTTTGTCTTTAATTGCCATTACCGAAAACACTCTCATGGGATGTCTTTCTGATATGTATTCCACTCTATCCATATAGATCGGCCTTCCCACCTTCCATACCCCTAGAAAGTATGCAATATGCTCTTCCAGGTGATACAACATGCTCTTATGAATGCTTAGTGCATAGGCCCCTTTCTGTCTCCAGAGCCGCAGCTGTAAAGGGAAAAAGCAACTGCTCCTGATACAGTGTTGGCCGCACTGTGAGGAGTCCATGCTTTTGGAAGGGACCTCCCGCAGAGTTAATCCTCTGGCACTGGGTCATGCCGCGGTCGCGAGACCACAGCTGGCCCCAGTGCCGGAGACGTTAAAGGTTAGCTACATCTGTATATAAATCAATCTAAGCTTACTTTTGTAATATATTAGAAATATAGCAGCGCATTGTGATATATATATATATATATACATATATACATACATACATACATACATACATACATACATACATACATACATACATACATACATACATACATACATACATACATACATACATACATACATACATACATACATACATACATACATACATACATACATACATACATACATACATACATACATACATACATACATACATACATACATATATATATATATATATATATATATATATATATATACTGAGTTAAGTTATGGTGAGTAAAAAAAGTGACAAAAACCCTCCACAGGAAAGCAAATATGCAAATATAACTGTATGCTCATCTGCATGTCTTAGGCAGGTCTGCAACCCCGCCTTTCCCCATTATCACCCAGCATACAGCACTTCCACTGCAGCAAGGGATTCTGGGAAATGACATGCAAATAAGCACACAGTGTCACTTTTTGCCTCAATAACCATTTTTAACATGGTTCCCTATAGGCTTAAGCTTGCTGCATGGTCACAGCTTTGAGCACAGCCAGGGTTAAGGTGCATACCCAGAAAACCACCCACAGACAGCTGTTTCGACCTTGATGGGTCTCATCAGTGTGGGGTTGATTTTACTGGGAATGCAAGAGAGGCTATGGGATAGGCTAAACCATAATACTGAGTTAAGTTATGGTGAGTAAAAAAAGTGACAAAAACCCTCCACAGGAAAGCAAATATGCAAATATAACTGTATGCTCATCTGCATGTCTTAGGCAGGTCTGCAACCCCGCCTTTCCCCATTATCACCCAGCATACAGCACTTCCACTGCAGCAAGGGATTCTGGGAAATGACATGCAAATGAGCACACAGTGTCACTTTTTGCCTCAATAACCATTTTTAACATGGTTCCCTATAGGCTTAAGCTTGCTGCATGGTCACAGCTTTGAGCACAGCCAGGGTTAAGGTGCATACCCAGAAAACCACCCACAGACAGCTGTTTCGACCTTGATGGGTCTCATCAGTGTGGGGTTGATTTTACTGGGAATGCAAGAGAGGCTATGGGATAGGCTAAACCATAATACTGAGTTAAGTTATGGTGAGTAAAAAAAGTGACAAAAACCCTCCACAGGAAAGCAAATATGCAAATATAGCTGTATGCTCATCTGCATGTCTTAGGCAGGTCTGCAACCCCGCCTTTCCCCATTATCACCCAGCATACAGCACTTCCACTGCAGCAAGGGATTCTGGGAAATGACATGCAAATGAGCACACAGTGTCACTTTTTGCCTCAATAACCATTTTTAACATGGTTCCCTATAGGCTTAAGCTTGCTGCATGGTCACAGCTTTGAGCACAGCCAGGGTTAAGGTGCATACCCAGAAAACCACCCACAGACAGCTGTTTCGACCTTGATGGGTCTCATCAGTGTGGGGTTGATTTTACTGGGAATGCAAGAGAGGCTATGGGATAGGCTAAACCATAATACTGAGTTAAGTTATGGTGAGTAAAAAAAGTGACAAAAACCCTCCACAGGAAAGCAAATATGCAAATATAACTGTATGCTCATCTGCATGTCTTAGGCAGGTCTGCAACCCCGCCTTTCCCCATTATCACCCAGCATACAGCACTTCCACTGCAGCAAGGGATTCTGGGAAATGACATGCAAATGAGCACACAGTGTCACTTTTTGCCTCAATAACCATTTTTAACATGGTTCCCTATAGGCTTAAGCTTGCTGCATGGTCACAGCTTTGTGCACAGCCAGGGTTAAGGTGCATACCCAGAAAACCACCCACATTTCTGGGTATGCACCTTAACCCTGGCTGTGCTCAAAGCTGTGACCATGCAGCAAGCTTAAGCCTATAGGGAACCATGTTAAAAATGGTTATTGAGGCAAAAAGTGACACTGTGTGCTCATTTGCATGTCATTTCCCAGAATCCCTTGCTGCAGTGGAAGTGCTGTATGCTGGGTGATAATGGGGAAAGGCGGGGTTGCAGACCTGCCTAAGACATGCAGATGAGCATACAGTTATATTTGCATATTTGCTTTCCTGTGGAGGGTTTTTGTCACTTTTTTTACTCACCATAACTTAACTCAGTATTATGGTTTAGCCTATCCCATAGCCTCTCTTGCATTCCCAGTAAAATCAACCCCACACTGATGAGACCCATCAAGGTCGAAACAGCTGTCTGTGGGTGGTTTTCTGGGTATGCACCTTAACCCTGGCTGTGCTTAAAGCTGTGACCATGCAGCAAGCTTAAGCCTATAGGGAACCATGTTAAAAATGGTTATTGAGGCAAAAAGTGATACTGTGTGCTCATTTGCATGTCATTTCCCAGAATCCCTTGCTGCAGTGGAAGTGCTGTATGCTGGGTGATAATGGGGAAAGGCGGGGTTGCAGACCTGCCTAAGACATGCAGATGAGAATACAGTTATATTTGCATATATATATATATATATATACAGCTCAAACCCGTTATAGCGCGGTCCTCGGGGGCCACCCGATCCGACCGCGCTAGAACCGGGGTCGCGCTAATTTTTTTAAATAAGGCCGCTGCGCGCCCGATCGGGAGGAGGTGGCCGGAAGCCCTACACGTCCCCCAGCAGCCACCAGGCCCACCAACAGCGGCCCTCCGAGTCCAGCCGTAGCCTGCTCCTTACCTCCCCCCCACCACCGGCATCCATCCCCCTCCACCGGCATCCACCTCCTCCACCGGCATCCACCTCTTCTCCCCCCCCCCCGAGGCCCCCACACCTACCGGCCCATCGCCCGGCATCCAGAGACCCTCCGCTCCCGCCCTCAGTCTGTGTGTCTCTGACACACCACTCCTACACGGCACAACCAGTTTTGGGCCTAGCCCACGCGGCCCTCCGAGTCCCAGCCTGCTCCTCACTCACCCCCCTACTGGCATCCACACCACCCCCCTCCTACCGACACCCCCCCTCCTCCTCCCGATGACAGCTCCGCTCCGATCTCAGCAGCTGACACCCAAGGTAGGGAGGGGGAGTGGGAGGGGGGTGTGAGTGTGGTGTGCTGTGAGTGCAGTGTACTGTGAGTGCTGTGAGTGTGAGTGCAGTGTGCTGTGAGTGCAGTGTGCTGTGAGTGCAGTGTGCTGTGAGTGCAGTGTGCTGTGAGTGTAGTGTGCTGTGAGAGTGTGCTGTGTGCTGTGAGAGTGTGCTGTGTGCTGAGAGAGTGTGCTATGTGCTGTGAGAGTGTGCAGTGAGTGCTGGTAGTGTGTGTAGTGGGCTGTGCAGTGTAGTGGGCTGTGCAGTGTGCAGTGAGTGCTGGTAGTGTGTGTAGTGGGCTGTGCAGTGTGCAGTGTAGTGGGCTGTGCAGTGTGCAGTGTAGTGGGCTGTGCAGTGTAGTGGGCTGTGCAGTGTACTGGGCTGTGCAGTGTGCAGTGTGCAGTGTGCAGTGTGCAGTGTGCAGTGGCCTGTGCAGTGTGCAGTGTGCAGTGTGCAGTGTGCAAAAAAAATGTAAATTTTTTATTTTATTTTTAATTCGGGGTCCATGCTCAAACCACGTTATTAGCGATCCGCGTTATAGCGGATCGCGCTATAACGGGGTTGAGCTGTATTTATTTATGTATTTATTTATTGAGTACCAACAGAAATACAGTATGAATAACAACTGTTTAATTGACTTGTATAGACCTATTGAAATATAGGCATGTATAGTACTGTAAGTATCATAAATTATTCATATCTAAATTCATATGATTATACTAATGTGAATCTATAGGACTATAAACACATTTTTGCATCATCAGTATTTGGCTCCCTCCAGCAACTGATGTTTATTTGACTGTCTTAATCATTTAAAATTATGTTTACATAATTAGTTGTAGCTAGGAGCTTTTTGTCTGGTTTATTTTATAGTGTTTATATTTCTAAGCTTTTTCATAACTTCTTTGCAAAACAACTAAAGTTTTTTTGTATAACAAGATGACAAACTGCATGTTTGCTACTTAGTATATAGCACGTTTGGTGGAAAATTTAAAGAATATTAAGATATTCCAATTTCAAAATCATAAATTACAATATGTAAAGTATCGTCAGTTTACATGTGCGGTGCTTTGAAATGTAAACAGTTTTTAGAGAAGCAAGTGCATTCTACTTGCAGTGAAAACATAATGCAGTATGTTTGACCATAGTAACAGAGTGGCTTAAACAGGACAAGCATAACAAAATTATCTTACAAAATTGTATCGATTTGAGTAAATGATTTTTTGCAGTGAGTAATTATTACACTATTGGTTTAGACCAGTGGTTTTTAACCTTGTTTTGGTTAAAGGAACCCCAGAATTAGATTGTGAAATTCTGGGGAACCCCAACCCTCTTGCTCCCCCATTTCTCGTTTCTTTTCCTGTCTCTTTTCTCCCCCCTTACGATCTTTACCCCTCACCTCTCCCCCTCACACTCCCTCTCCCCCTCAGTCTCCCCCTTATGCTCCCTCACCCTCTCCCCCTTACGCTCCCTCTCACCCTCTCCCTGTTACGCTTTCTCTTCCCCTCACACTCTCCCCCATAAGCTCCTTCTCCCCCTCTCTCCCCCTTATGCACCGTCCCCCCTTATGCTCCCTAACCCCCTCTCCTCCTTATGCTACCCCTCTCCCTACCCCCTCTCCCCCTTATATTCCCTCTTCCCCTCACACTCTCTCCTTCTTACGCTCCTTCTCCCCCTGCTCCCTCTCTCTATACACACACACACACCCTTTCTTCTACACACACATGCACACTCTCTTCTACACACACATGCACACTCTCTTCTACACACACATGCACACTCTCTTCCACACACACACACACACACACACACACACACGCACACACGCACACACGCACGCACACTCTTCTACCCCCCTCATACGCTCACACGCACACTCTTTTCTACACACGCACACTCTTTTCTACACACACGCGCACACACTCTTCTACACACACACACACACAACACACACACACACTCTCTCTCTTCTACACACACAGACTCTCTCTTCTACACACACCCTCTCTTCTACACACACGCACACTCTTCATCACACACGCGCGCACACTCTCTCCTACAAACACACACACGCGCACACACACCCTCTCTTCTACACACACACCCTCTCTTCTACACACACACCCTCTCTTCTACACACACACACACACACACACACACACACACACACACACACACACACACACACACACACACACACACACACACACACACACACACACACACACACACACACACACACACACACACACACACGCGCGCGCTCTTCTACACACACACACTCACACACACCCTCACTTACTTAGACACACACACACACTCTCTTTTCTACACATACATGTACACTCTCTTTTCTACACATACTGTACACGCACACTCGCTCTTCTACACACACACACGCACACTCTCTCTTCTACACACACACACACTCTTCTACACACACATACGCATGCACACACACACACACTCTCTTCTACAAACACACACACAATTATATATACACACCTTCACTTACACACACCCTCACTTACTTAGACACACACACACACACTGTTTTCTACACATACACGCACACTCTCTTTTCTACACATACTGTACACGCACACTCTCTCTTCTACACACACACGCACACTCTATCTTCTACACACACACACACACACACACACTCTTGTACACACACATACGCGCGCACAAACACACTCTTCTACACACACTCTTCTACACACACTCTTTTACACACACACACACACACACACACACACACACACACACACACACACACACACACACACACACACACACACACACACACACACACACACACACACACACACACACACACACACACACACACACAATTATACATAGACACCCTCACTTACACACACCCTCACTTACTTAGACACACACATACACACACTCTCTTTTCTACACATACACGCACACTCTTTTCTACACACACACACACACACACACACACACACACACACACACACACACACACACACACACACACACACACACACACACACACACACACACACACACACACACACACACACACACACACACACACACTCTCTCTCTTCTACACACACACACAAACACACTCTCTTCTACACACACCCTCTCTTCTACACACACACTCTTCTACACACACACGCACACACACTCTCCTACACACACACACACGCGCACACACACATCCTCTCACCTACACACACACCCACTCTTCTACACACACACACACACACACCCTCTCTTCTACACACACACACACACTCTCTCTCTTCTACACACACACACACACACACACACACACACACACACACACACACACACACACACACACACACACACACACACACACACACTCAATTATACATACACACACTCCCTCACTTACACACCCCCCCACTTACTTACACACACACACGCGCACACGCACATGCACACACTCATACACATACACACGCACACCCTCTCTTCTACACACACACACTCTCTCTCTTCTACCCGCACACACACACACACCCTCTCTTCTACACACACACACACACACACACACAAACCCTCACTTACACAGACACACACACTTTTTTTTCTTGTGGCGCATTGATATATTTACTGTACTTTTTTAATGCTATATTAACATTTTCGGCTTTATCTTCCATAGGGGTACATGAATCAAGTGCTTGTATGTGTTATCGCACGGGCACCAGCGTTAACTCCAATTGAAGTCAATGGGTGTTAATGCCGGAATGGGTGTGATAACCTGTACTATCATTTGATGCATGTGCCCCACAACCCTTTATTTCCTGCTGCAAGAGCAAGGCCTGTCACACCTCCTATCTTACAGTAGATGCGGGTGTGTATTCGTAGCTAGTGTCTTGGGACAGGTGTACTTAATAATTCCAAAAGCAGAAAGGCCGCAGGCACTCGTGAATTGGAGAAAAAAAGGCTTTATTGTATTTCAATAATGCTACGCATTTCGGTCCCAGCTGGGAATGTCATTAGCCGCGACAACGGTCCCAGCTGGGATCCAAAGGCGTAGCATTATTGAAATAAAGCCTTTTTTTCCTCAATTCACGAGTGCTCGCTGCCTTTCTGCTTTTGGAATCCATTTAATAACGGGATCTATTGCAGAATTAGGTCCCTGACAGCATTTGGTACCACATTTTTTTTTGTTCTAGTACTGTGAGAACTAGAAGTGCATGTTCCTACAAACTCTGTTCTAATTGTATTTATTGATTCAGCATTATAGAATTTGAGCCACCAAACATAATAATGTGTTTTTTTTTTATTGACACCATTCTTTTGTAACATTTTCCCTCAGTACAGCTAAGAAGTTTGCTACTCTTTTTGTGAATGTGAATGTAACCTCGGAGCCTCATGAAGTTTCAGCTCTCTGGTTCCTGTGGTATGTAAAACAGTGCGGAGGAACCACAAGGATATTTTCAACATCTAATGGAGGGCAGGTAAAAGGAAACAACACACTTGTACTTTTTAAGTTCTAAAGGTATACTTTTCATAATTTTATCTATCTTTTATAGTGACAACACTGGTAGTTGAGTAAAGCAGGGGTTCTCAACTCCAGTCCTCAAGATCCTTTCCCCACACCCCATCAACAGGTCAGGTCATTGACTGAGCCACTGATTGAACCACTTGTGCTGAGGCAGAGATATCCTGAAAACATGACCTGTTGTCTGGAAAGGGGGGGCGGGGGGGGGGGTTCTTGAGGTCTGGAGTTGACAACCACTGATGTAAACAGTAAAATTGTTTAAAGTAGAAGCATTCAGTCACTAAATGCTTCATTCATAAAACTAAAACAGTTATAGCTTATTCTTTTATAACACATACATTAAAAAATAAATATAACCCATTATTTTGGTTTACATAATTGCTTTTATTGTTAATTGCCATTGAAGAGAATGTTTATCAGTCACTACGGGCTCAATTTAGACTTTAACTCCTTAATGTTGGTGTTTTTTTCTTTTTTTTTTTTTACTTTTTTTTTAGCTCTCAAAGTGGCATTATTGTACATTCATAAACTCATATTTACACTGACGAATGGCTACTATTCGTTTGTAGGCAATGTAATGCTTAAAGTATTTTGAACAACGGTATATTGTTTTCTATTTCAAGGAGAGAAAATTTGTTGGTGGATCTGGGCAGATTAGCGAAAAGATGGCAGAACACCTACAAGGCCGAGTGAAGCTGGATAGACCTGTAGTACGCATTGATCAGTCAGGAGACAATATTATTGTGGAAACTCTAAATCATGAAATATATGAGGTAATTATTTTCTACCACTTTTTTGGTGTTTGCTAAAATAAAGCAGACCATTGGATATTACAATTACTAGTTTATAAAGGATTGGAAGAAACTAAGGCCCTATTTACGAAGCAGTGCTATTTTATGACACCTTCTAGCCCATTTAATTGAATGTAAGATGTCTTTGGGAACCGAAAGGTGTCTTGATTAATTGCCCCACTTGGTAAATATTGTCATATGTCGCATATTTTTTATGTTTTAGGCCAAATATGTTATCAGTGCCATTCCACCAGCCCTTTGTCTGAAGGTTCATTTCAACCCTGAATTACCACCACTAAGAAACCAGCTAATTAATCGTGTTCCTATGGGATCAGTAATAAAGTGCATGGTATACTACAGTGAAGCCTTCTGGAGAAAAAAAGGTACATTTACAGTATTTGAAGGACTGCAAATGTGTTTTGTGCTGGAGTTTAGGCCACATGCCATAGAATTTTTTATAGCCCCGTGTGAAAAATCATCAACATGGATGTCCGTGCATAGTTTCTATGTACAGTAGTTGTTTACTCTATGTTCACCAGATGTTTCTGTTTAAACGCTGTTTTCTAATGTTTACAGTATCTTAACTATAAATTGTTTCTCAATTTTTGAAGCAACATTTAGAAAAGTTACGTATAGTGTTTTCACTAAACTTCTAGATGAATGTACCAATCAATGAACTAACAATTCTATATGGGGAAAAAAGGGAATAAAACAAGCTGCACCATGAAAAAATACATTGAGACAATAATTCCAAGGTAGAGCTTTTGTCTTTGCCTTGTTAACCTGGCCTATTTTTGCTTATACCGTATGTATTTAAAGAAGAACAAAAAAATGTACTTGAAAATAATCTGAAAATCTGCCTGAAGAAAGGAGCTCTAGTGATGTGGTCCTGAAAACTTGCACTCTTTTTAACTATTACTTACCCATTTGCTACAGATCTTTGTATTCATTCGTTGCCAAATAATTTTGAACCAAAATGAGTCTGGCCTAAATTGCCAAGCTTTAGCCAGATAACATTTATACTGCATGCATTTTAAGCATTTAAAAATTGGCTAGTTGATCCATATTTATGTAAATACTCAAACATTCTTACTGAGGTCTTAATGAAGCTGGATCACTGGCTAATTCAGCACTGATCACTTAATCAGTAAATAGTTAATTAATTTCATATTATTCATTAAGGGATTTCAAAAAGTGTTACTGGGATAGAAGCGTTTTCTACATATCTGACCTTTAAAAAAAAAAAAGTTAGGTATACTTTAATCTTGTAAGAAATGAAAGAGCATTTAATGACAAAATTAATGTAATTTTAAAATACAGTAGCATCTTTGTTTCTTGGTGTATGAATGTGAACTTGAAAAGATATTGACCAAACCCAAAATGTTTGATCTAGCTGAGCCCATTAGCTATTGTTCAGCTCAAGCGAAAATTATATGAGTATGTTGGTTAAATAAGGTTCTAGAAAATATGAGCAATAATATGGACAAATAAAATGCTCAGGGGCTTATTTGTATTTCTACATTTCTTCAGATTATTGTGGCAGCATGATCATTGAGGATGAAGATGCAGCAATCGGACTGACTCTTGATGATACCAAGCCAGATGGCACTGTACCTGCCATAATGGGGTATGCAGTTTGAGAGACCACAATATAAAAATTAACAGAATAGAAGTATGCAATGGAAATATATCATACTAGAAAAAGGTGCTTGGAGCTTTTTCTGAAAATATTGAGATGTTTTACACCAAATCTTTGTATTTAGGGGAGGAGGGGTTCAGTGAGTAAAAGCATTGTGTTAATTATTATATAAATTACAAAGGTACTTGTAGTATTACCAAAATTCCATTTGCATGTTTAAATAACACATATATTGTGAAATGTGTAGTTATGAAGGTGGCATATTTTGTAAGGTATGTAATATCCTACATCTATTTAGTGAACATTCAGTATTCCAGCAGTGATAGGGCCAGATACTATACACTAAGCCAGGGGTACGTAAACTGGGTGACGCCGCCATGCTACGGAGCCGGTAAGAGGGGGGGGGGCACGAGCAGTAGGGGAGAGCAGACAGGAGGGTGCAAGCCGAAAAGTTTCCGCACCCCTGCACTAAGCTCTGTTAAAAAGGGCAAATAATTTTAGGATATTTACCTACATATCCACAAAGGTCATTAAATGCAAAAACAACTACCGTTGTTTAACTCAGGGGTGAGCAAACATTTTATGCAGAGCGCCCCTTTTCATTCATAACATTTCTTGTACCCCCCCTGCCTGATGTAATCAAAATCACATGAAAAAAAAAACCTTCATTAAACGGTATACTATGTAAATACAAATGTCTAAATACTTACATATTTCAACAGCTCACGCTTGTAAAATTAGGCTGCGTCCACACTGCCGCTGAGAGCGGTGACATCACCAACTCTCCAAGCATGAGCACAGGCTGTCCTGCATAATTTTGCAAGCACGAGCGGGAAGGCATGGATCGGGGCTATTTTTTGCGTGTGCGTGTGTGCGTGCATGCGTGTGTCTGTGTGTGTGTGTGCATTGACTGCTGCTGAGCGCGCTTCAATGTCAATTTTGTTTGTCTCCCCAAGAGCCAAGCTTGGGAGAGCGTACGTGCATATAGGCAATCTTTATGGGGGGGGCATTTATCCACCTCTTTGCTACCTCCCTTCCCTCTCCCCCCCCCCTTTTTCCCTTCTCCACCACTTTTTCCTTCTCCCATTTGCCTTTTTATTCTCCCTGCTCTTTGGCTTGCTCCCCAGTGTCATCCACACTCCTACCTACAGTATTATGTATTATTTATTTCCGTTTTCAATGTTGTTTTCACTTTTTTTTTTACATTATTTTTGTATATTCATAGTATGATTGATAAAGTGGCAGCCCACCCTTTCACTTGCAGAGGATCGCAGCGAAGCAGGTTGCCAGTGGAGGAGAGCAGGACCACAGCGCTATTACAGGGTAGACACCGGAAGGAGGGGGTTTGACATCACAGCGCTGGGGCGTGCTCCTCCCCCGTACCTTAGAAGCCCCCGTGCATGTGCACACACCCTCACGTGGCCTCCACCTGCACTATCCTGTTCGGCCACCCACGCACATCTTCTTGGCCGCCCGTGCACAACTTTTTCGCCCTCCCGGACACAGCGTCTGCCGGCCCGTGCACACCAGGTTTTGCTGCACGACGCCTGCGCCCGCCAGTTTGTGCACTGATGCATTCAATCACAACTCCCACACACACTCACTCACAACAAAGACACAGCACACATACTCAATCACAACACACACAGTCAACACAAACTCATATCAGAACCAACACAGACAACACACAAACACAGACACAATCACAACACACAATCACAACCAACACAACACACACAATCACAACACACACACACACACACTCAATCACAACACACAGACACAATTGCAACACACACAATCACAACCAACATAACACAACAATCAAAACAGACACAACACACACACACACTCAATTACAACACCCACACACATATACACAATCACAACCAACACAGACACAACACAGTCACACACTTTAACCTGGGTGGGAAGTACTAAACAGGCTGGTCCCCCGTGTGCAGCTGCAAACTGGAGCAGGTAAACACACAGGAGGAGGAGGGGCTGTCTGTGTGCAGGGAAGTCCCTAGCCCCGCAGCAAGCACAGAGCAGAGAAGCAGCCAGCACGGAGCTTGAACTTCTTGGCCGCCCGTGCACAGCATCTGCCGGCCCATGCCCCCCCTAAATAATCTTGCACCCCCCTAAATAATCTTGCACCCACACTTTGCGCACCGCTGGTTTAATTCATTACTATACAGTATGCTTAACATCAGGTTCAATTATAACAAGAAAGAAGGTACCTGGGTTATATGCTTAAATCATTTAAATATACTTTTGCCCTGTTCTGAGAGGAGTATTGCTATTATAGGCTAAATGTAGGCCTTTTTTCATAAATAATATAGACACTTGTATAGTTATATATAAAAAAATAAATTAAGATAATATTGTACATTTTGTTTTGAACTTTTACTGCACTTATTGCTTTTTAAAATACATATGTACATTTACATTAAAAACACAATTTGAAAATATATGTTTTAAAGACTGGTCATTCCATCATCTTAAGTTATTTTTGTCAACATATTTGGAAATTGATTTTCGATAGTGCGGAGAGTTGATTGAGATGGTTCTTTCTTTTTAATTTGTGTGTTTACAGTTTGTCTTTTAAGTAGGTTGGATTGTTGTCGGAGCAGTTGCCTTTTCTAAAATGTTATATATTTACAAATATAAATCGTAACTACACTGATGCACATGTGTAGGAAAATGAAGTAAAGTAGCATGGAGAGGGGAGGGCGGTGAGGGTGAGGGTGGGGAGAGAGAGAATGAAGTGGGTGGGGGGAAGAGAGAGGGAGAGGTGAGGGGGATGAAGAGAGATGAGGGTGGGGAAAGGAGAGAGGGTGAGGGGGGATTGATGGGGAGAGAAGGGGAGGGACAGTGATTTTAACTACAAGTTAAAGAAATAAAAATTACCTCAGCACAAGCTATACAAGCTATACAAGTTGTGGAAGAAATATTACTTTGTTGCAAGTAACAAATGTACTAGTTGGGAGGGGAGGACAAGAGAGAGAGAGAGAGAGAGAGAAGGAGAGAGAGGGGGGGATGAGAGAGCGAGAGAGGGGATGAGAGAGAGGGGATGAGAGAGGGGACGAGAGAGAGGGGACGAGAGAGAGAGAGAGAGGGGGGACGAGAGAGAGAGAGGGGGACGAGAGAGAGAGAGGGGGGACGAGAGAGAGAGAGAGAGAGAGGGGATGAGAGAGAGAGGGGACGAGAGAGAGAGGACGAGAGAGAGAGGACAAGAGAGAGAGAGGACAAGAGAGAGAGAGCAATCAAATATAAATAACCTCAGCTCAAGCTATACAAATAGTGGTAGAAATATCACTTTGTTGCAAGTAACAAATTTACTAGTTGGGATGAGAGAGAGATAGAGATAGATAGAGAGAGATGGAGATGCTGCCAAGCTGTGTGTGAGGAGAGGAGCGGAGGTGCAGCTGTGAGAGAGAGCCTGCATATGCTGCCAAGCTGTGTGTGAGGAGAGGAGCAGATTGTTAACAGTTTTAAATGTGGCAGCTTTTAATTTCAAATTCTTCTGTGAGCCAGAACCAAATGACTGACGCTTGCTCCTGGCTGCTGGTTTGGCCCATGAGGCCCCTCCCCTACTCCGGCCGCTTTTGCGATCAACCAGGTTTGGGGAGGCCGCGCCCCCTGGTCAATGGCTGTTGCCGCCCATTTGGGCTTTAGCCTATAATGTAGATTAACCTTAGGTTAAATAGCCTAACGAAGCTTACTGCACGTGGCCCTTAGATGGTCAAGTATTAAGGCCTCAAAAGCTGCCAAATTATTGACAATTATGGTGCAGTTTTTGCCAAGGTTTGCCAAGTTTTGCAGATAGAAAGTTTTGAGAAATAACTTCAGTTACATCCTGTGTTTGTCCAATCAATTGTATTTCCAGTCAGTCTTTGAATGGTTAGGTGAGCTACAACACTTACCCCCATTTTTTTTCACTTAGCCTTAACCACATGGGGCCAACTTAAAAAACTCCAAAGCTAAGCCGGCCGAAAACTGGTATTGAAGTCAATGGCAGTTTTCAGCCAATTGGGGTGGTGTCAACTGCTTCTGGGCTTATAGAATCAACCCCCTAGTCTCCTAGAGCACAATCGTGTCATCCTGTGCTCCAGCTGCTGCTTTTTTGACTGACTAGTTTTTTTGTAGTTCACATTTTAAATCTGAAAAATGTATACACTATTGTCTGTGGAAATATGAAGCCAACATAACCGCAAAAGATGGATATTCTGGGAAAGCGCAGTGACATTTTACATCCAGTATTAATAAATTCTATTCTAGAAATGTTTGTCTTAGTTAATGTAAATAATTGTATAATGTATATTTCCAATCTTGCCATTATTACTACAGTTTACGTCACCATTGTATAGAGTGTGGAAAAAAACACTGCTAACATTTTATATTCTGTTCTTTTTGCTTTTTATTAGATTCATTCTTGCACGCAAATCCAGGAGACTGGCTCATCTTACAAAAGATGAGAGGTAAGAGGGAAAATATTATTGATATCATGTATTATGTATTGACTAGTTTTATTTTGGTGTCCTTCTTTATTTACCCCACAAATAGCATTTCTGCAAATGTTAATTAAGTACTGCACGTGCAAAATTATTTCCATTGCTACAGTATATCAAATTAATTTCTTAATTTACTTATATTTAGACTTGGTTTTGAGCTTAATATGTTAGCTATTTATTAGTTCAATCTTATTTTTTATCATGGAGAATGTGAAACATGGTTTGAACTAAGAGAAAACACGGAGGTTAGGGAGTGATCACAAAACCACACCAATTGAAAAAAGTAATAAGTGAATAATTATGGTAATCAAAAATGTGGGTGCAAACTGTGAACTGAAAAGTGAATCAGAAAAAGGGGGGGGGGAGGAGAGCACAAAATGAATGTGCCTCCTAAAAGAATTCACTATACTGCACTCCTACATTGTATAAAATTTAACTTTTAATGCATTTCCTTAAAACATATGTTACCAAAACGTCGTGTAATGTGAATTAAAAATAAATTAAATTAACAATACTGAGCATCCGTGTCCATGAATGTATGTTGGAATAATCCCAAGCAGCTTATTGTGGTTGAGATTGGAAGACAGAGGATGCTGATAGTAAGGGTATACACCCCTCTGAAGCACCTATGAGACCAAAATAAATGTATATAAATGTAAACACTCAGTGAGTAATTATATAATAAGCATTCAGCAAACCTGCTTGAACATATGAACCACAGGGCACTTAGGATTGATTGTTAATGGTATGTTACCATCCCATAGTTATGGTAGTGCAGCTGGTAATGTGGTAATAGAGAAAAATAATTCACAACATAGTGAAGCTGGTACTCACAGCATTTTTACCAGTGAGTTACTCAGCAACAAGCTGCAAGTGGACACGTCATATAAAGCAGGAAAGCTAACTCACTGACTGTTGGTAAATAACCAATATTAGGTCTACATAGATAGAGCCAGGAGACTACAGAGCACTACATAAAAACAGCTCCAAGTAGGAGACTGACAACATTGCGCGTCCAACGCGCGTTTCCCTCCAGCAAAGGAGCTTCTTCAGGTTCAAATTTACTGGGGGAAGGAGGACTGAGACCTTTTATACCCAAACAGTACCTTGATTGTGAAATTAATGATTGCCAGCTGTTGCTTACATCTCACACTTACTGTTTGTTATTTGCTCTTTACTGTTATTTTTTTTCAACATATAATTGCATGAAAGGAAAACTTTCATTAGGGTCCTATTTTGTAATGATACTGATATACACTGTGCTAACATTTGATAAGGTACTAAAACATTCACTTTTAAGTTCAAGTTTAATTTACCAATAAATCATGCATAGAAAAAGGATACTATAGTCAATAAGAATTATTTAAATAGTATTTACAGTCATACATTTTACATATTAAAATTACATATTGTACACATGTGAAAGAGGTATATAATATGATAATAATATATCAGTCGATTGATCACATGCATCAAGCTGGTAAAATGTGCACGCACTGTGGATGCACAGCAACGTTTTTGATGTATTTGATGAATCTGGTTTTTGCACCAGTTTTGCTGCGAGAAAATCTTGCTAGCTTGCCCCCATTGTGAAATAAATAGTATTATTTGTCCCTTTTAGGAAGCGCAAAATCTGTGAGCTCTATGCAAAAGTCATGGGATCGGAAGAAGCTCTACATGTAAGATTACCACTTTAATATTGTATTTTTGAAAAGAAAACCACAAATATATTCTTTACTTTTAGCTTTTGCTTTTTTATCCCATTTTGACTTATTTGCAATGTCTATGCTTCTATGGTATTTTGTAACATACATTTTGCAACATAAATATTTATTAGTGGTTTAATAGCTGCTTGTACAGTACAGTATGTTGATACTGGTGTAATCTGTGCATCTTGACAAAGAACATTGTATTTTCTGCTTTCTGTTGCATCAAAAATGTTAATCAATTCCTTTTGATATATATTATTAATTAGGAAGGTTTTGACTACTTTAGACCTGAAGTGTTTTTGACACTAGATGGTCTACTCATTAAAGCAGCAAAATGGGTTAACTTTTTCTAAAAACTAAATATATATTTATTTTTGTATTACATGTTTGAAGCATGAGGTCTTTGTAGCTGAACCCCATTCATTTCAGCTCCGGGGACACCCTGCTTCCGGAGATACTTACCTCCATAGTGGTGCTGGTATCCCTACATAAAGAGAAACGGTGTGTCTAATCTAATGGCGGCTTTAAATGTCCTGCATCACGTGGACCAATAGAAAGCCGTGACATCATCCAGTGCTACTTCCTATTGGCCCGCATGACCAGGGGCTTTAAACTCAGCAGAGATACCAGCAACCCCTATAGAGGTTAGTTTCTCTGGAAGCAAGGGGTCCCCGGAGCTGAAATTAACTGGTTTTGTTTTGTTTAGACCTTCCTCTGGAGAAACCAAACTATAAATAGGATGACTACATTGCATCTTGCCCAATAAGACATTTAACAAAGGTTGAACCTGATGGAGATATATCTGTTTTCTACCTAATCTACTATGTAACTACTTTATGCAACCCATATCTAATTAGGTCAATGACACATAATTATTATTGCTTTAAACCAAACTCTCAGACTGCAAAACCCATTAGTGATTTAGTCTGCCTAATTAGCAGGGATCAAAAGGGTGTGAAAAGCCAAAAACTGAAACAATAGACATTTGGGCCTATGTGAGGTAGTTTATTAGTAGAAACTGAAAGAATTACCTCAAAGACAAGCACTCAACCTTTCTAATAGTAGAACTCTATACTGGAAAGAGATGGAAATCCATCTCCATTAATATATAATTATTTTATTTAAACAAAATAAATGGGTTTTTAAACCTATATCATGTTAGCACTTGGAAAACAAGTTCTCACATATATTCTAGTGGACTTGTTACTTGGTATGCTGCACATTACCCACTGTGGGTAATTTGAATAGAATCACCACTTATTGTACACTACCGACACGTTTTATTCGAGCACGGCTAGCACCGCAAGCCGGGGGATGCCCCGGCGTGCTAGCCGCACTCCCTCAGCGTGCCGCGCATCACTGATGCGCGGTCACGCGTCATCGGGTGCCTGCGCCCCCTGCACGCGCGTCCAGGGCTCCCCGAGGGAGCCCTGGTGTCCCGCGATGTGGGGGACGGCGGCAGGGGGTTCCGGGGGACCCGGCGGACCCGGCAGCGGGAGGGAGAGCGCCCCGATCGGAGGGCGCTCCTCCGCTGCTTCGGCGCGTGCCCGGCACCCTCCGGCGCGCGCCAGGTTACTGCTGCGGCCGAGAACGGGCAAATGCTCTAATAAACTCGGCCGCAGCAGTAAAATATCACAAATGGAAATGTGCGTGAAAAGAATCCCAATGAGGATTCCTGTAATGTGAAAATACTCAGTCAGATATACACTTAGTCAGGGCCATCTTAACGTATGGGTACGCTGGGCAGTTATAAATAACATTCTTCCCCACCAACGATTCTCGAGTGCGTCGCACCTTTCACCATTGTGTCCAGTATTTTTGGACAAGCCACCTGGCAACCCTACTCGCTCTCCCTCCGCCCGGCACCCCGGCTCCGCTCGCTTTCCCCCCGCCCGGCACCCCGGCTCCACTCACTCTCCCCCCGCCCGGCACCCCGGCTCCGCTCGCTTTCCCCCCGCCCGGCACCCCGGCTCCGCTCACTCTATGACCGCCTGGCACCCCGGCTCGCAGCCTAGCAATGCAGCACTTCCGGTGCCTGCTGCTGCTAGTGAGCGCGTGGGAGGCTGGGAGCGACAGTGTAGGCAGGGCCCCATGCACTGCTTTGCCCGGGGGCCCCTAATGTTGTTAAGATGGCCCTACCTTAGTGAGATACTGCTGCGGCACAGTTTATTCGAGCATTTGCCCGTTCTGTGCCGCAGCAGTAGCCTGGCGCGCGCCCGAGTGTGACGGGCGCGCGCCGAAGCAGCGGAAGAGTGCCCTCCGATCGGGGCGCTCTCCCTACCGCTGCCGGGTCCGCCGGGTCCCCCGGAACCCCCTGCCGCTGTCCCGCGATCGCGGGACACCAGGGCTCCCTCGGGGAGCCCCTGGACACGCGTGCAGGGGGCGCACGCTCCCGATGACGCGTGACCGCGCGTCTATGACGCGCGGCACGCCGAGGAGCGGCCACTAGCAAGCCGGGAGATTTCCCGGCTTGCGGTACCGACCACACTTCAATAAAGTGTGTCGGTAGTGTATAATAAAAATGAAAATAAGTATGAACTGCAGTAATAGCTTAAATACAGCCTGCAGTTTGGTGAAAAGATGTGGCAAAGGGGGTAATGACAAATGGCAGGCTAAATTCCTCCCATGAGATAACATTACTAATAATTGTTTTTAGTAACCCATATCCCTGACAATGTGAGAGTTCTATATATAATCTAATCCTAATATTAACCTTCAGATAGATGTAGCTAATTTGTTTTGCGTTGGGTGTTAGTGATTGCTGCCCTCTGTATCAAGGGAAAAATATGCCACCAATTACTATGAAACCACAAATGCAGTCAAAGATTGTTGCAATGTGGAGACACAATGTGGCATATATATTATAGCCGATCCTCACATCACAAAATACTCCAAACTTCAATGTGTATTTAGAGGTTAGGGTATTTACAAATATAGCTACCATTAGCCAATTTGATAGTGAACAGAGTTGCTATTTATATTGCTGTTATTTAATGTAAAGTCACCTAAAAACTCTCACTGATCTCTTGTGGATACTTAATCAGCCCACAACTCAGTTTAACTATCTAGGCTTAGAGAAGATTATTCATAGGGTATTATAATAATTTACCATCTATGATCATGGTATTATCCAGTTAGAAATATATTCTTACAGTCAGCTGTGTTGATGAAATTATATTGCTCATTAATCAGCATTAGCAAAACACATTGACAGTTAGCTTGTTGTAGCGTGAAAACACATTGCAAATTATCAGTTGTGGTATAAAGTCACTTCACACGTCTCTCTGACCTATGATAAATACCTTGTGAGCCCTTGTGTTTTCAACAGTCCCCACCGCTGATCAGTGCAGCGGAGACACAGTATTTTCCTGAGTAGCTGCAGCTTCGGCTGGCAGCCTATCACTCAAGTTGTACCACGCTATGCCAAGATAATTCTAGATAAGATCTAGTGGATACTTTTTCAGCCCACATCATAGGGAAACCTGGAGCATATCCTCCTAGTTTGCAACCTTGTGTTGCATTCGCGCTAAAAACTTGATGAACGTGAAGTCATCATAACCCGACGCGTGTTTCATTATACCAAGAACAGGGGGGCGCAAACTTTTTTCCCTGTGCCCCCCTGCCGATGGTCACCTCACCCTTGCGCCCCCCCCCCTCACACCCACTTACCCCGGTGTCGGCTCCGGCGTAATGACGTCACGTTGCCATGACCTCGCGGCGTGTGGAGCCAAGATAAGTAAAGGTTTACAGAGGCCCTGCTGCTCCCCCTTCGGGACGCGCATGGGGCCTCTGTAAACCACGCACACCCCCCCAGGCAGTCTCCCGGCCCCCAGTTTGCGCACCGCTGCACTAGAATATATTTGAGAACTTGTTTTCCAAGCACTAACATGATATAGGTTTTAAAACCCATTTCTTTTGTTTAAATTAAATAATTATATATTAATGGTGATGGATTTCTATCTCTTTCCAGTATAGAGTCCTACTATTAGAGAGGTTGAGTGCATGTCTTTGAGGGAATACTTCAGTTTCTACTATCATATTTTATCCCCGTATGCACCCCCCATATATATTATATATATCAGCTGAAAGGAAACTGTTTTCCTATCTAACAGGTAGTTTATTAGTTCTAAAATAAAATTGGCATTTTTGTACTATGGATCAATATAAATTGACCATTTCCGATTACGTTGACCATGTACCACGACTGTCTTCTATGAGGCACCCAGTGTGTGTGGCTATCTTGTATATATACAGTATCGTTTTAATTTTTTTTTTTTTTAACAGCCGGTGCATTATGAAGAAAAGAATTGGTGTGAGGAACAGTATTCTGGAGGTTGTTATACAGCTTATTTCCCACCAGGAATCCTGACTCAGTATGGGAGGTATGGTGGCAGAAATGTAGCCTTAAAACTAGCAAACATATTGCAGTATGAAATTATTTAAGAGTTAAGACACAAAGTTAATGGACTTTCCTTTGGAAATTCTGGAAAATTATTTCTATAGTCTACTCAAAGTGCATTAATGCTTTAAAAAAACAATAATTTTGAATAATAGCAATAGCTGATCATACTTGGTTTTTAAATAAATATAATAATTTTTGTAATGTTACATTTTTGCAGGGGGATTTATAAAACAAATGCTCTTATTATTCTTAAATGCAAACACTACTTTATTGCACTTTATCTTAGTTTACATATGACTGTAGGCTATGGTGTAATTTATGCACAAATATAGTTCCAATGAATCCATGTACCAATTGAATTTTTTATTTTAAAAAGGGGTCTCACACAGTTGAAGAATTACAACCCCAAAAAATAAAACATGCTATGTGAGAGATTCTTTCTTTGAGAAATCTGGTACCGATTTTACATTTATTTTGGCACCAAGCTTGTAGCCAAAAGTCTGATTCATTGCAACCTACTGTAAGTGACCCATTATACAGCAGTTTCTTAGTGGAAGACTCTATAAATAAGTGGGTTGTAATATTTATCCATAATATGAGTGGCAAATATCATAACTGCATGCATTTAACTTTAACTTAAAAAATATATATGGGTATTTCTAGAAATTACCCCATTTTCATATGCATTTGAATACTTCCATTAGTAAAGGATATAGTGATAAATGAATTTATAAAAATCCACTAAATAAATTTGATTCAGTGGTCGTTATTCTAACATTTCACGCATTGTATCCTTTGGCTTACTGTGTCATCGTGCGTGATTTCTCGAAATATTCTCGCGTTAAAAAGCGAGATTACTAGTGTTTTGATAGAGTGTAGAAAATAGCATTTTAGTGTTGACTGCAATACCGTCGAGAAACTGAAGTGGGCGATCGTGAGTTTTTGTCTTAAAAATCTTATTGCAATTCAACCTGTCTTTTATTGCCGTACAGTACTTCAAGTGTGTGATTGTAATTTGAAGATTAAGCTTATGGGTTCATACAGTATACAGTTGTGTGAAAAAGAAAGTACACCCTCTTTGAATTCTATGGTTTTACATATCAGGACATAATAACTATCATCTGTTCCTTAACAGGTCTTAAAATTAGGTAAATACAACCTCAGATGAACAACAACACATGGCATATTATACCGTGTCATGATTTAACAAAAATAAAGCCAAAATGGATAATCCATGTGTGAAAAATTAAGTATACCTTATGATTCAATAGCTTGTAGAACTACCTTTAGCAGCAATAACTTGAAGTAATCGTTTTCTGTATGACTTTATCAGTCTCTCACATGGTTGTGGAGGAATTGTGGCCCACTCTTCTTTACAACGTTGCTTCAGTTCATTGAGGTTTGTGGGCATTTGTTTATGCACAGCTCTCTTAAGGTCCAGCCACAGCATTTCAATCGGGTTGAGGTCTGGACTTTGACTTGGCCATTGCAACACCTTGATTCTTTTCTTTTTCAGCCATTCTGTTCTAGATTTGCTGGTGTGCTTGGGATCACTGTCCTGTTGCATGACCCAATTTCAGCCAAGCTTTATCTGTCGGACAGATGGTCTCACATTTGACTCTAGAATACTTTGGTATAAAGAGTTCGTGGCCGACTCAATGACTGCAAGGTTCCCAGGTCCTGTGGCTGCAAAACAAGCCCAAATCATCACCCCTCCACCACCGTGCTTGACAGTTGGTATGAGGTGTTTCTCTGATATACTGTGTTTGGTTTTTGCCAAATGTGGCGCTGTGTATTATCGCCAAACATCCCCACTTTGGTCTCGTTTGTCCAAAGGACATTGTTCCAGAAGTCTTGTGGTTTGTTCAGATGCAACTTTGCAAACCTAACCTGTGCTGCCATGTTCTTTTTAGAGAGAAGAGGCTTCCTCCTGGGAACCCTTCTAAACAAACCATACTTGTTCAGTCTCTTTCTAATTGTACTGTCATGAACTTTAATATTTAACATGCTAACTGAGGCCTGTAGAGTCTGAGATATAACTCTTGTGTTTTTTTGCAATTTCTCTGAGCATTGCACGGATGACCTTTGGGTGAATTTGCTGGGACGTCCACTCCTGGGAAGATTGGCAACTGTCTTGAATGTTTTCCACTTTTGAATAATCTTTCTCACTGTAGAATGATGGAATTTAAATTGTTTGGAAATGGCCTTAAAACCCTCCCCAAATGGATGGGCAGCAACAATTGCTTCTCTAAGATCATTGCTGATGTCTTCCTCCTTGGCATTGTGTTAACACACACCTGAATGCTCCAGACCAGCAAACTGCTAAAACTTTGGCTTTTATAGAGGTGGACATACTTGCTGATGATCAATTAATCAAGCGTATTTGATTAGCAGCACCTGTCGGCTACTTAGCATTGTAATTCCTATAGAAGCAGTAAGGGTGTACTCAGTTTTTCACACATAGCGTTTCCAGTTTGGCTTTATTTTTGTTAAATAAATCATGACACAGTGTAATATGTCATGTGTTGTTGTTCATCTGAGGTTGTATTTACCTAATTTTAAGACCTGCGAAGGAACAGATGATTGTTATTATGTCCTGATATGTAAAGGCATATAATTCAAAGAGGGTGTACTTTCTTTTTCACACAACTGTACATGGGAAAGAAGTCGTTTCTGAGGCTCCTTAGCCAAAAATACGTTGCCTCTTCTGCTGAATGTAAAATATGTTTTCCACAAATGAGTGTTTCTCAAATTGGAACCTTGTTGAAACGCATATGCGTTGCATGCACGCATGCGCAGAAATGTGATGACACATATGCGTTTCAACAAGGTTCCAATTTGCATACACGCATGCGCAGAAATGTGATGACAATTGGAACCTTGTTGAAACGCATATGTGTGTCATCACATTTCTGCACTTGCGTGTTTGGCAAATTGGAAACTGTATGCTTGTCATTACATTTCTGCGCATGCGTGTCATGATGTTCCTAATTAAATTACTGTACAGTAAGATACAGTGCATTTCCTCACTGAGTCGCTAGATACTGTATCTGCTAGACTGTAGTACAGTATTACTTCTGTTAGTGTATTTACATAGTAGCAAACACTTTAATTTTCTAGCTTTATACGGTATTTTGTACATACTGTATTCTGTACAGTATACAGTATCAATAACATTTATATATATTTAAATGCCTTTAGAACTGTAGGTATAGTACTTCTATAAGTGTCTAGTCAGTAAAAACATGAACACACAAAAAAGTATATTTATAGAATGAACATTTTTATTTGGATAGGATAACAAAGGGAAAAATTATAATACAACAATACAACGTTGCCTCTTCTTCAAAATGTACAATCTTGTCTTTTCCTTCTTCGCAATGGCTGGAGCTTCTTGGACACTGATTAATTGTAATTGGCTACTCATGCAGGACTTATTCAAACAGTGTGTATTAGTGCTGCTACAGTAAACTAAGTGTCAGACTTTCAAGTTAGTATTGCCACAACAATATTACATTCTAGTGGGAACATTGTTTCTGGGTATCCTCGGCTAAAAGTAGCTAACAGGACCATGACACCAGTACAAACCATAATTATTCAGAACTTAATCTTCTGTTTTTTTGGGGGGGGGGAGAAGAGAAAGCATTTATGGCTTCGGGTAAAGCACTTTACATTAGGACTAGAGGTTTACATTAGGGTTTGGGGGAAAGGGACTTGACATGCATGGATTGGAGCACTGTGTCTTACCTGGCAGTATTGCCGGGAGAGTTTCCTGCAGCAAGGAGGGTTTTTTCCTGTGTGTTCTCTTTGCCCAGTTCCAGAAATGCAAAATAGAAAATAAGCATTAAACAATGAAATCATTTTAAACATCAACTGTCTTATTTTTTTTAGACTAAAAACATTGGCGATGCATCTATATTTTTAAATAAATGTATAACTAGTAGTCTTATTTTTTTTAGACTAAAAACATTGGCGATGCATCTATATTTTTAAATAAATGTATAACTAGTAGTCATCAAACAGGTCGGAGAACTTCCAGCGAAGAGCCCTTGTGTGCCTCAAAATGCCATTGATGCCCTCTGACGGTTTTCACAAGTTGACTGTTAAAATTAAAATAGCGCTTCACTTCTTCCATAATTGTTCTCTGCTGTACATCTCAAAACTGACATGGTGTTTAAAGATGAACTTGGCATATTTCTGAGATAGACCACCACATCTGATCTTGTATTTCTCACAGATGCTCAGGTGCAGGTCTCTCAGCATGATGTCTGTGACCAGTACAATCCTGTGTGCTGGAGTGGGCGTGCTTCTGGCAGTCAACGGGGGTAGATGGTCTGGGAGGATGCTTGGTATGTGTGTATCCTGGAAGCGTGAAGGTCAAATCGAGGGATTGAGAGTGTGCATTGTGCGGTTCTTACATGGGAGAATAAGACGCCACCAGGTCACCCTCCTGCTCCTGCGTCGGACATACAGGGCCAGGGACTTCAAGCAAAGATTAGAGCCCCGCTATGTTCCTCTCAATCTTATCCAGACGAACACCCATGCACCTATCCATATTCTCCATGTGCTCCAAAAGACGATCCATCTTGGCCTCCATTCTGCCCCTGTATTGCTCTATGGAGTGGTTATGCTCTATGGAGTGGTTAGTCATTTCAATACCACTGAAAACATCCAGCATGCGGGCGACAGAGCTGGATCTTGTGTAAGGAGTGCTGGTGTCATCCAGATGGACATCAGCATGGCTGGGTGCTGGAGGAGGTGAGCAGGGGACTTCGGTTAGAACATTGGCGTGGCTGGGTGCTGGCAGAAGTGAACAGGGAACTTCGGGATGAACATCGGCATGGCTGGGTGCTGGCGGAGGTGAGCAGGGGACTTTGGGACGAACATCGGCGTTCATGACAGTGTAAAGTCCAGGAAGTCGAATTCGGCTTCGGTGGCTTCAGGGGAACTTCTGGGGCCCAGCCAATGTACATGATCATGGTTGATTTTGGCCATTTTCTTCTTCATTGTAACGAGTGCTCACCACAAACAAAGCGGGACCTCTCCTCTCCCAGCCCTGCTTCAGACCCTGACAACCTGGGCAGGAACTACAACTCTGCCTTATCCTCCTCTCTTGATCTACATGCCCCGCTTTCTCTCTGCCATCCTCGCCCTTCTAACCCCAGACCCTGGCTAAATTCCCACATGTGCATGCTGCGTTCCTCCACTCGTTCCTCTGAACGCCTCTGCAGGAACTCTCATACTCTCGCAGATTTCCTTCACTACAAATTTATGCTGTCCTGTTTAAACTCTGCCCTCTCTCAGGCTAAACAAACCTACTTTTCATCAATAATCAACACGCACAAGTCTAACCTACGCTGCGATTTCATCCTGGATGGCCCTCTGCCGACTTAAACTTAACATGACAAAAACAGAGCTCCTCATACTTCCTCCCAAACCTGGCCTTAATACCGCCTTCGACATTACTGTTGGAAATACCATCATCCACCCAGTAGCCCAAGCACGCCGCCTCTCTCACATTCTCCTCTCACATTCAAAACGTCTCTAAAACTTTTTACTCCGCAATATTACAAATATACTCCCTTTCCTCTGTTGCTCGACTCCTAAAACTCTGACTCAGGCCCTCATTCTCTCCCGTCTCGACTACTATAACCTCCTGCTGTCCGGCCTTCCTGCCTCTCACCTGCCTCCCCTACAATCTATTCTCAATGCTGCGGCCAGAATCACTCTACTCTTTCCTAAATCTGACTCAGCGTCTCCCCTGCTGAAATGCACCATCCCGACTCTTGCGTTTTGCTCAAGGATGTCTTCTCTGTACCCCCTTTGTATCTAAAGTCCTGTCCCACCTTAAACCTTTCTCACTGACTGCCAGACATCTCTGGAATGCCCTTCCCCTCAATACCCAACTAGCACCCTCTCTATCCACCATTAAGACCCACCTTAAGACACACTTGCTTAAAGAAGCTTATGAGTAGCACCGTAGATATTACTAGACACATGATACATAGTGTTCCTCCTACTGTACATACCAATTAGATTGTAAGCTCCACAGAGCAGGGACTCCTCTTCCTAAATGTTACATTTATGTCTGAAGCACTTATTCCCATGACCTGATATTTATATTATTTATATGATTACCCCGTGTATTACTACTGTGAAGCGGTATTTACATCAATGGCGCTATACAAATAAATACATACAATGCATACAATATATATCCTGCATGGTTTATAGACATACTGTCATAGATCAAAAAAGGCAAATAAATAAAAAATAATAGCAATGATTGCCTTGCTTTGACACCAATTTTTTTGATGTAAAAAAAAGAAAAGAATATATAACCGGTCTTATATTCTTCAATTGTTGTAGAGCTCAGCATCACATGACAAAATAAATAGATATTCGATCCCATTTCATGGTCTATAATATGAAATATGAATGATATATATCAAACCATCCCTATCCATGTATGGGGGGGTGGCATGCTGATCGACTACTGCATAATATATGGTTTTCATCATATCTGATACCTATAGATATATGGATTTTCACTTCTATAAAACAAAATTACAGGAAATATTTAAGATCCCACTGTGAGGTTAAACCCTTGGGTATAAGGATATCAAGAGAGAAAATCTAGTAGGCCTCTCTCTTATACAGCATATTGATCCTGTCACCTCTCCTGATATGTGGTTTGATATGTTCAATAGCAATACATTTATAGTTTTGCAAAGATCCATGCTGGCACTCACTAAAATGTTTAGAGGCTGGATGTGTCAGCTCTTGTTTAATTATCAGTCTCATTCTTTGCCTTGGGAGCCTTTGGAACCTTTTCTTTAGGCACCTTTGGCTTTGGCTTGGAAACAGCTTCCGACTTTCGCTTTCTTGTGGTCAGTACAGCAGAAGAAAGCAGGATCCTGTGTCCGTAGAATCGGGGTCGATCCATGGAAGCAGATGGAAAAATGGAACAAAACTGTACAAGAGCTCATTCAGATAGAGATCAGCGTGTGGGATGCTGTGCAATTTGTGTCATCTTTTAAGCACTGTGTCCCTATTTGAATTGTTTGGCGGGCATGGACACAAGCTGCAGGTTTTAAAAGTGGGCATACTGTATACTAAACCTGTTGAGTGAGGTCCATTACATTATAAATACATCATCACTTCTGTTGATTCAATGCACATTGATTATACATTCCTTTGTACTTGTTTTATTTTCTAAACAATGATGCAGAGGAAAAGGATTTCAAAGGATCTCAGCATGAATACAAGATATGTACAAGAAAGGATACAGAATTTTACAGATCCAACCTGGTTAGTAACTTCGGGCCTCGGTTTAGCAAAAAGCACTGTCAGCTATTATGCCCATGGAAAGGCAAAACGTGTAAAGCGGTGTCCCCCAGAGTAAGTATTTTTGTTTTCATTCTGTCATTACTGTATTATAGTACTTCCATAAGCTTGTTGCATTTCCAAATGAATTTTTTTGTTTACTTGTTTTCTTTGCAATTAGATTCGAGCCTAAAAATTACTGTACTCATTTTAGACGAAAATATTAAAGGTTTTTTTTTCTCCTGCTGATTTTATGACTATAAAAAGTCTTGCATATTAAAATGCATATTTTTGTCTAGTTATTTTTGGGCCTAACAAATTGTTCTCGTTTCCTTTAAACTGTAGGACAGCAAAGCGTCTGGTGGACGAAATCAGCGACGCTAATGATGAGCGCTGTGCAGAAACAGTCGAGACTATTCTAGAGAAGAGTCACAATATCACAGCATCTGAGACCAGCATCAGGTTCATGAGACGCCAATTGGGATGGAAATATGGACGTGTAAAGTAAGTGTCTTACTGTAATAATGTACAGTATATTGCAATAGTATGCAGAGTGATACAACTGGGTTGATACTGTACTGTAATTACTGTGCAGTAGTTAGGATAGTACAGCTAAACTGTTGTACAGTACTGTACTTTAGTTAAAAGTGTGGTTTGCCTGTACAGTACCTGTAAATTTCTTCCTTATTATTACAGAGCGTATCCTATGATAAGGGAAGCCAAAAAGATAAAAAGAATGGACCAAGCACGGGCATGGATCGAAAGTGGCGAGACTTTTCAGGATGTCATCTTTTCTGACGAGACAACGGTAGCTCTTGAGGGATTTGCCATTTTGCATTCCGCAAAAAAAGGACGGCTATCTCTGAAGCCGCTGCCCAAGCACCCACTGAAGATGCATGTGTGGGGTGCAATCTCTGGATGTGGACCAGGATGCATAATCATTTTTGAGGATAAAATAATGCATAAAGCCACATGCTGTAGCCTTATGCACTGTACAACTGTAGTATATTCTGTACCCTATTGTTCCTCTTTTTCATGTTTTTTTCTTTTGTTGTTCCAGGAATCATGGATAAAGTATTTTTTCAAGAGCAAATTGTTACCCATATTGCTCAATACATTAGGCATGATTTCCCATCTGGTGGTCACCGTTTTTTCCAGGACAATGACCCTAAACATACCGCCTCTTTTACCCATATTCTTGCGAGCGGGATCAACTGGGTTAAGTCGCCACCGGAGCAAGTGTTCCAGTGTACAGTAACTGTTTCTCATTGTTTAAAACAGTTTTTATCTGATCAACTAATTCACCATTTTTTTCCCCTCTCATTCCAGATCACCAGATTTGAACCGATAGAATTGCTCTAGCATGCGATGAAGGATCATATAAGAAAGGTTGTTAAACCGTCCAACAAAGAGGAATTAAGAAAAGGAATACTTAGTTTCTGGAACGACATACTCACCGTACAAAAATGCAACAATTATATTGACAATATTAGCAGCGTTTTGCCCGTACATTTAGAGCGTAATGGCAGGCCACCGGCATGTAGTAAGGTACTATACTGTACTCTAGTAAGGTTAGTACAGGTACAGTAAGTATAGTACAGGTAAGTATGGTACTGATAATAACCTCTTTCAATGTTGGCCTTATATTAAAGGTACTGTAATTGAACTTTAACCATTTTATATCTGCGCTTACTCTCTCCACATTCTACAGTATATATTATATACAGTACGTGCATTATTTGTATTAGACGTGTGTATTACAGCTCAACCCTGTTATAGCGTGATCTGCTATATAATGCGGATCCGCTTATAACGCGGTTTGAGCATGGACCCCAAATTAAAATAAATAAATAATTTTTTACATTTAAAAAAAATTAATACATTTTTGCACACTGCATACACTGCAGACACACAGCCCACTGCATACACTCACTGCACACTGCATACATTCACTGCACACTGCATACACTCACTGCACACTGTATACACTCACTGCACACTGCACACACACACAGCACACTGCACACACTCACTGCACGCACAGCCCCCCTACCTTTGGTGTCACAGCCCACCTTTGGGGGCTTTGTGGGGCTGTTGGGGGGGAGGAACGGTGCAAGGCTGGGGGATCGGTGCGAGGCTGGGGGGTTGGTGCGGGGATCGGCGTGAGGTTGGGGGGGGGCGGTGCGGGAATCAGTGCGAGGGTGGGGGTGGGATTGGTGCGAGGCTGGAGGATGGTTGGCTGGTGTGGAGCTGCTGAGGGGAGTGCAGGGAATGCTGGGAGAACTACAGTGGCTGCTAGGGGCCATGTAGGGCTGCCGACGCCTCACTCCACCTCCCCCCTACTCCCGAAAGGGCACACGGCGGCCATTTAAAAAAAAAAAATAGCGCGACTCCAGTTATAGCACGGTTGGATCGGGTGGCTCCCGAGGACCGCGCTATAACGGAGTTGAGTTGTATCTATTATTTCTAATAATTAATTATAGTTTACAGGTACGGTTAGTTATATTTTATTCGTTTTGTGTGCCTGTCAATAGTGTTACACAGTCAAGGCCTTCAATTCCCATTGCCAATACCATGCAGCCATTTTTTGTCTTTCACAGGTGAAGCACTACAGGAAGGGGGGGGAAAGTCCAAGTTTATTGTACTGTGTGCATAATAACAGTCAATAGTTTGTCCTAAACCCCCCTCTCTCAATGACAAAAGTAATCCAGACTCGTTTGCGCTGAGTGATGTAACTTGGCTAATCCCCATGCCGGGGGAGGTGTGGAGATCAAGTATTGTACTGTAAAATGACTTTTTTCTTGTCTTTGGGAGGGTGAGGGGGTGGGGAAATGTGCAATGAAGTTAAGCCGTCTTTGGCTAAAGCTGTAATGATAGTAGAATGAAAATCATTTGAAATGTTTTAAAATGTAATAAAAGTTAAAACATCCTTAAGAACATGTTTCTTTGTCTGTGATATTTCCATAAACAGTATGAAAAGCAGACCAAGCATACTCAAATTTGAAGGTTTCGAATAGTATTCCCCCTCCTTACATTTTTTGTTTATGCCACCTCCTAAAGAAATAAAAAGGAAGACATTTTTTGACTGTAAAAATTAATAAAATATTTAAAAAATGCATTACATTATGTCTTATTAAAATCACTCATTTATTAAGCCCTTTTCAAGAAAAAAAAAGATATGCCTTTTTTTTCTTTCTGACTTCCAATTAACATTTACAGTGAAGTCATTCTTCAGAAATCACAATGCAAGACTTATCACCCCAGCACATGCATGTGAAAACGGCAAAGAAATTTCTCAGCCAAAAATCAAAGTCTCAAAGAGAACGTGTCTTTTGTTTTTTAACATATGTCCCATGGCCAGGCAGGGGGAGGTGTGGAGAACACGTCCAATGCTTTTTCCTTGGCTTTGGGAGGGTGAGGGGATGGGGAAAGGTGCAATGAAGTTAAGCCATCTTTGGCTAAAGCTGTGATGACAGTAGAATGAAATTCATTTGAACTGTTTTAAAATGTAATAAAAGTTAAAACTCCCTTGAGAACATGTTTCTGTGTGTGTGATGTTTCCATAAATAGTATGAAAAGCAGACCAATCCTACTCAAATTTGAAGGTTTTGAATAGTATTCCCCCTCCTTAAAAAAACGTGTATGCCACCTCCTAAAGAAATAAAAAGGAAGTGATTTTATGACTGTAAAAATTGATAAAATATTTAAAAAAATGCATCACATTATGTTTTCTTAAAATCACTCATTTATTAAGCCCTTGTCGAGAAATAAAAAAAGATATGCCTTTTTTTTATTTTCTTACTTGCAATTAACATTGGCAGTGAAGTCATTCTAGAGAAATCACAATGCAGGACTTTATTTATTTAGTTATTAATATTTATTTTTGGGGTTTCTTATCCAAATTAATTACACATAAAAAGTCTAATTACTGTATAGTGCAAAATGCAACATCATTGATAAAAGAAAACAGTAACATACAGTACTGTTTTCCATTAACCAGGAAGTGTAATACTGTAAATGCAAAAAACATCTCGTTGTGAAATTTTAGTACAAGCTATGGCATGTAATTGGATCGATATCATACTGTACAGTGCATACTGTAGTGTGTTGTCAAAAATATTAGTGTGGCAAAGTTTTAAAAGCGTGAAGCTGGCATTACTGACAGACTGTATAAAGGTAAAAAAAGGCAACGTTTTAAAAAAAGTGAAATTAGAGTTCCATCGAACTTCTTCCTTATTTTTTGCTTATCCATTTCAAAGTATCTTTCCTGGAAAAAAATTATGCTATTATTTCCGGTACTGCGCATGCATCAACTTGCGCTATATGGTGCATGTCTACAAGCATACTGTACACTACTGTAGTGTAATTGGGAATTAAAGCTAAAACTGTATAGTATAGTACATTGGAGATGAGCCAATGACAGAGGTATATTTTGCGTAGAAGCTGGGGTCACTCATGTCGTCTGCATTACAGTTGACAGGTGATTGCTGGTAGTCATATGGGGCCAGGTAGCAATGATTGTAATCAGGCGTGTTTACTAGGTTTTCAGTGACGGTCGGCCAGCTATTGCAATCGTATTGGCAAGACAGGGTGTATTGTGCGTAGAAGCTGGGGTCACACATGTCATCTGCATTATAGTTGATAGTTGACTGCTGAAGCTGGGGGCCAGGTAGCAATCATTGTTGACAGGTGGGGTGAGGTAACAAGGATTGTAATCAGGTGGGTTCACTAGGTTTTCAGTGACGTCATTGACGATCGGCCGTTATTGCAATCGTATTGGCAAGCCGGGGTTGGTACATTGCAAAGACGGGAAATACAAATTTTAAATGGATTTAACCCGACCTTTCTCCTTTTCCGTTTCCTGACCAGAGGGTCTTTTAGGTGCAATCAGTGTAACATGTGCGAATTTATGAGACCATCCAGACATATCTTTTCCCACAATCCACACAAGCAGTATAATATCAATAGCTTCATCAATTGTAACACGAATATGGTGGTCTATGTGATCAGCTGTGGTTGTGGGAAGAGATATGTCGGTAGGACTACAAGAGCTTTGAAGACAAGGATGCAAGAACACTGCAGATTGATACGAAAAAGAGACCTAGAGCACCCTGTATCTAAGCACTTTACAGAATGTGACAAGGGGGGCATTAGAAACTTCTCTTTCTTGGGTATTGAGAAAATTACAAAAAAGGAGAGAGGGGGAGACATTGTGAACACCTTGAACTGTAGAGAGTCCTTTTGGATATTTACGTTGAGAACGAGATTTCCTGAAGGAATAAATATAGAGTGGACAATTAACCATTTTTTAAGATGATATCCATGACACCACACACATTTTTTAAGATGACATTAATGACACTACAATCTTTCCCTGAAAAAGCCTCCCTGTGCTAGTGAAGACCAGAAAGCCTTTTTGATTTAATCCCATAGCTTTGAATTAATCCTATAGCTTGTTTTGAGTTAATCTCCTATCTTTGCAAAAGATTCGTCTGTTTGATACATGCAAAAAAATTATATGTACATGCTAGAAAATGAATTGTTGCCAAATGTACTGTATAGCAAAGAAAAACATTGTTTGCTATAAATACAATGCTAAATACATAACCGCTGTTATATTCCTTGTCAAAATTATGAAAATATAAGATGTTTTGTCTCCAAGGAATATTGATCGGTTTGTATACTCTGTACATATTGTTAATGCCATTATCGATATGAAAAATAATTTTCCTCAGGTACCCCACAGAATGAAATGTACAATATGATTGTCTGAATTAATTATGTCTCACTGTCATCACAAGGATGCTCATTTGTTTTTACACGAGTATATTGTATACTTTAATAAATTCTTTTAGATGTTTTGTTACATACATGTATATATTTTTTTTTTTTTTTAATTAATAAAATTGTATGTTTTTGATTATTGTAAAATGGCTGCCCAGTATTGCTATATATATATTCTTTAGTATATATAACCCATCCACGATTTATTTTATTCAACAGCCCTCATTAGTTCATAAAAGTTTGAGTACATAATATATATTTTTTATATTCTATTTTGTATATTTTTTCCATATATATGCACACCGCATGACTGGGGGATACACACCATGTTCCATTTTTCAACTCTCTCCTGCGGGTTGTCCACTAAGGATGATGAGTTGGCTGGAATGTGGATGGTTAATCTCCCACTACATGGGGGTGCAATATGCGTTGTGAGGGGGTTAATACTTAATAATTTCTTTGCTTTTCTGTAGTTGAGACCTTTTGATTATATTCTCTTGTTGTTTAACACCTGCAGCGGGCACGTAGAGCCAGGATGGGGGCGGATACAGTCTCCGTCATGTCCATTCCTCCCCTTGTTGCACTCCCCTAGGGGCGTTCCTCAACAGTGTTGGGGAGATTGCGTGATGGCTGGTCACTCCCCCATTCTGGGTCTTAGTGCGCATGCGTCAGATAGTTAGGCTCTATTGGCTATGATGGGGACGTGACGTCACAGATATCGCGAGATTTGGCAGCCATTACTACTTAAATGTTCTGTAAACCGTGTGGAAGCACTTCTTGATAAAGTGCTAGACACGAAACGCGTAGAAGGGCTGCATCCCTTGGTTTTATTATACTTTATTAAAGATTATACATTTTTGGCCAGACCTGTTCTTCATTTTGATTGCGGTGCGCTGCATCACTCTCAACATACAGGCAAAACCTAGGAGCACAGACCAATAACCCCTGCTATCTCCCTTAGAAGGGGCAGTGTGAAAAAAACAATCCTCATTAGTTAAAGTTTGCCTTATCGAATGCTTCCACCCACGATGGTTAGGTGAAAATTTGAAATAATCGTAGTTCTCATTGATATGATGATATATCTCTGCTAAAATCGCCTTCTTATCTGTTCCAGCATTAATTGCAGAAAATATTAGATATGCGTAACTGACGGTCGGTTTTGAATAAAGACTTGGCATGATGTTGAGTGTACAGGTTCGGTCTATTCAGCAATTGTGCAAGCATAGAATTTGAGAATAATAAACTCAGCATTGTGATAAGATACTGAAATTATGAAAACGCCTACATTTGATAACGTCTTCAGTGACCAAGGTCATTTTACAATAGATTACTATGGTGGACTCTCTTTTTATCTGGTTTTTAAACACCTGCAAATTGACACATATACTGTAGTACAGTAACTGTGCTATGCACTGAATAGGGGATTAATTTTGCCACCTGGTGGATACTCGAATGCAGACTTTACAAAAACAGCTCCGAGAAATGTTTGAACAGCCGTTGCATCTGTATATGGCATTTTTTATGCTAAATGTTTACAAAAACTTGTTACTACAAACTTTAATTGTATGTACATTACATGTATTGTATAATGTGTTTGCTTATTGTAATAAAGCATTCCTAACAGATATTATGTATTCTATAGAGTTCTTCGCCAGCCTTTTGGACGGCTCTTCTTTGCCGGTACAGAGACTGCAACTGAATGGAGCGGATATCTGGAAGGAGCTATACAGGCAGGGGAGAGAGCTGTTCGAGAGGTACTGTGTAAACAAGAATGTTCTCTTAATGATCATATATTTTCTACTACTGTATACACATGTCCACATTCAGTTGATAGGCAAGTAAGGATAATAAATAAAAAATGCTGTCGTGTTAATATGCTCTTGTATGTGTATGTATAATCAAGACTGAATCTTTTTACCACAGCATAATTAAAGCATTCATTTTTAAATGTATTTTATCAATCACAATCACTCTTGTCAATAAGAAGCCATATTATTTTTAAAGTGGGTTTCTTCAGATTTCAGTTTTCTTATAGTCAGTGATTGCTAGTTTATGCTTTCAAGGGCTATTATGACCCTTCACATCAGGGGAGATCAATCTAATCACAGAATAAGCCCTATTTAGTTATTGGTGTCGCTTTTATGTTGTATATCAGGAACAGATCTGTCACTTGTGTTATAGCATAAGCTAGGGAAAGTTATAAAGAGAAATTTAAAACATAAAGGGGTATCTGGGATTGAATAGTGACAGGTTCAGCAGCCCTTCCACTAGTTTATCTGTGAGTTTGACACTCATTGACCAAGGACAAAAGGGATACAAAAATGGCTACTCGGCAAGGGCAGGGAATTATTATTATTTAAAAAAAAAAAACAAGTAAATAGATCATAAGTTATAATAGACCATAACATGGTCTGAACTGTTTAGTAAAAGCTATAATATCACATCAAAACAATAATTTAGTTGACAGATATCAAGGATGTGGTGTCCTATTCCTATCTTTATAAATATTATTTTTTCAAAAATCAAAAGATGAGGGAGCAAGTTAATAAAACATAATAACAGTAAATACTTATTTATATATTTAAAATGTGGCAACTAAAAAATATAAACCAACACAATTAGATGTTGCACTAAAATATGAACTTATATATTGTTCCATCTTAAGCCTAGACTATTTTTTTAGATTTTATCAACATTCATCAACATTGCGGTTAAAATTGCAATAGCTATGCAGTATTTAAAAATAATAATAATTACTGCTAGAGATCTGATGGGGGAGGTCCATGTAAAATAATTATACCATAGGATTATGTAATTATTTATTACAAAGCCTATGTCAGAAAACCCCTTTCATGCCCGCGGCTACCAATGTAAAGCACAGGCTCCAAAGGAGTTAATCACTTCTGTGACGGAGTCTCTGTCCTTATGTACTTGAAAGCTAGTAGCTTTGTGACTTTCCAGCATACATGGAGTTAATTTCCCTTGGATAAGCTACCCTCAGGTGCAGCTAATCAGCCTGGTCTGAATGAACAAAGAAGTCTTTTAAAACAGACACAGGAATCTGCCATGCTGGGAGTGATACAGAGAGAGAAGGAAGGGGGGAGTGGGGAGTAGGGAGTAGGGAGTAGGGAAATAGAAGTGCTCCCCAGCTGCGAGAGGAGTTTCTCTGGGCTCAACGTGGGGCTCAGTTCCCCAAAAAGGAAGGATGACAAGGCCGTGCTGAAGCAGGGATGTCTGCTCCAAAAGGACTAAGATAAGCAAAACCCTTATTATTGTATGCAGAGACTGTGTTACGTTGTTGCATATGCCAAGGCATGTTTTTGGCTTGGAAACCAGCCTAGCCAGCCATCCAGTTAGCAAGGGCTAAAGCTATGTGTAGTTAGTTTCCCTAACAGGAAAAGGTGTTTATTTTTATTATTTGGTTTTCTTAGAGATAGTGCACCCGGTGTTTATTTGTTTTGTGGCTAATAAACCACTACATTTTTACAGTGTCTAGCGTCTTACTGACCCTGCAGCGAGGCCATCCTGCCACACTTCCTAACAATACTCTTCCTATCCCATTGGTTAACTTAGTAGCTAGTAATGCATTTCTTTCAATCAAGGGGTTAACACTACCACTATTCCGCCAGGAAGCCTAAGCACCTGCCCTGGGGCACCTACCATCAAAACCCAGCCTCCTATCCCCACCCCCCAACAAACCTGACCCACACTCTATTGTAATGAAACTTTTAAAAAGCAGACATTAATATTAGTTAAAAATACAGATGTAGCAAAACTTACTGTCCCCAGCACCGTGGCTGACAAAGCAAGCAGTCGCAGCCCTGGCGACAGGGTCTGCCATCAGGGCCCATGCTTCCTGATCAGACCCCCTGCAGTGTTAATCCGTTTGGGCCGCAATCATCGCGGTCGCAACACAAACGGTAAGTCTTGCTACATCTGTAATATATACAAGCTACAGTATTGAAATAACTAAACTTTTTAATGTTTAAATTAACCCATTGACTGTCAGTAGGGCTACCAACAGTAGGCCCTCTCAAAGAGAGCCCAGCTACAGTAGCCTCACCTGCACTTAATGGAATCATGAAATTAATGAAAATCCCTTACCCCATCCATGTTGAAGGCCTCAACTTCAAACTAAGCCAATTAATGGGCTGATGTGCAACCATAAAAAAGTCCAAAGCACAAACCAAATAAATAAAAAATTAAAAAAACATAAATTATCCAAGGGCCGGAAAATGATAAAAACATACAAAAAATATCCAAGCCCGGTAAACATTTATATATGTAGTTATGTTTATAGATTGTATATATAGTATTTTAAATAAAAATTAAGGTCAGTTATGTTTGTATGTTTTTTTAAATGTATCTCTTTATATTGCCAAAAGCCCTATTATCAACATTTGTGTAATAGGGCTATTGGCCGGTACAATGTTGGTCAGGTTTGTTGTCATGCAATACTTTACTAGCCCCTCGGGTATCCAAGCTGTGTTAGGACATATTAAGTATTATTAAGTAGTGTTAGGTCATATTAACCCATTTTGTAGCACATATTCTTTAGCTAATCTTAGGAACCTATGACTGGCTGGCCTATTGGGCTACTAAGGCGTTAGTATTGTGTAAAATTATTGTTATACCTTTTTATCACCTTTTTCTAGGGTGGTTTAGGTTATCTTGTTTATGTATATACTGTAGTGACCATTACTGTATGTACATAGACTAAATAGGCCTCATGCCAACCTGTGGTAGGTGCTAAAAATTAGCAGTATTTTTTGACATCAGCAATTTTCCAATATCAATGTTTGATGTACGTAGATCACAAAGAGACTAATTTTTTGTAAAGCAAGCCCATAACTAGATAATTAAAGTATGTTGGTGGAGGATAAATACAATCATATTGTAAAACCAATACAGCAATAGAGGACTATAAATATTATTAGATGTAGCCCGGTGCTCCCTTTAGCTCTCCTCACCTCCGCTGCAGGCGGGTAGCCAGTAAGGCCGTCACCACTTTGTTTGTGCGTTGCATGCACAGAAAAGGTTCGCGCATGCAAAAATTCCAGAAGCCCCAGGGGCTGCACAACACCTGACACAGACAGCCAATAGGGTTGCTAGAATCTCCTGAGGGGAGATTGGAACTTTGGGTGTGCTTGAAGTTTGAGCTGACAGTTAGGAGAGTGGCAGTTGGAGCTGACACAAGGAAGGAGTAAGTTATATGTGCAGATGTCAGTGGCATCTGCACTAAGCCAGATACCCCCTATTATGCCCCAGCTAGGCCCCGACTCCCACATAGTTTGTGGCTGCAATAGGGACTTGTCCCTCAGATAGGGACCCTGCCCTGCTTAGCTATATTAGTGTTAGGGACACAGGGAGATGCCGCACGGTGGCTGTGGCCTGTGTCCAGGACACAAATCGCCTACATTAATACAGACATTGTTTACGGTGGTACAATCCACGAGGGACACACCCAACTTGAGACGGAGACCTCGCAATATCAGCATCGGATCCGTGGATCCCAGCATCGTTGCATTAGCGTGCCCGGGTGTGGCATCACCCGGCAGGTACCCAATGCATCAGTGCACCAACTCAAACACTATAGTGGGGCAGCGCTGTCACACACACCTTGGGTGGGGGAGTGGAGCGTTGGAGAGTACAGCCGTGCATGGCCTGGTTGGTGGTATAGATATATCCTAGGTTATTTATGTTCAGTAAAACTGTTATCTTTCATAAGTGTGTGTTTTATTGTATGCGGGTCCTGTAGAGGGGTTATTCTACATCATAGAATCCTGTACAGGTGGAGGCGCTACCGACCGAACATCGACTCAGGTATACCCCAGGTTCCCAATAGCGGAGATTCAGATCTCCTGTGCACCACAGGTATTGCACCATATACTGTACACACACCATAGCCACACATCTCTCAGGGGGTGGGGAAAGTGCGCTACAGTGTACATATATTCCTGAGTTTTATTAAACCATTAGATCCCAGAATTCAAAGCATGCCAAGAAATAATACATTCAATATAGGCTTTACCTGCCGGTAAGGAAAAATGTATTGAATTGCCAAACAAACAGCATGTTAAAAGAAAACAGATTTCATGCACATACTGTAATTGTAGTGCCAATCATGACAGACTTATACTTGGAGACATGGGATTTCTCATGCCTTAGAGCAGGGGCACACAAACTTTCTGTGCTGTGTCCCCCGCCTGCCAGCCCCTATGCTCACGCCCCCCCCCCCTTACCCAATATTCAGTGTCAAATGACGTGACGTCACGTGACTCCCGCTGCATCATTTGACGCGTGTTGCTATGGCAACGCGGCTCCAAGGAAAGGTAGGTGAAGTTCGTGCCCCCTAAAAATAATCTTGCGCCCCCCACTTTGTGCATCCCTGCCATAGAGCGCACCTGTAATAAAGTATTTTTTTTTAGAACAGTGTATGAAAAAGAAAACATACATATTATAGGACGCCCTCTCCAAGCCCTAGCATAAGTGACCCCACAAAGGGACTTAATACATTTAATGTGATTAATTATGGGTTCCAATTGTATCTAGTTAGCTAAGGCTGTAAGGTAAAATGTACAGTTTAAAATAAAAAATAAATCACAATCATAAAATGAGGTGCTAAAAAAAGACTTACGCCACTTTTAATGTGACTGAGAAAATCAACACAGAAAACCATCAAGAAAAGTAACTCAGTTGGTACATTTCTTAATACACATACCTGCGCTAATATGCAAATGTAGCTCTGCCTTAACTCCTTCCATTTGTTCCATAAATCACTCATCTTGTTGCAGACAACACAGACATACTGTACCCAAAATAGCACAACTAAAATTTATATATAAACGCTGCCTGGCAAATGTATATTTCAGTGTGAGGCCACAAAATAATGACTGTGCCTACATTTTGCCTTTGATGCATGGTTTGGCATCTTTAAGTTATAGCTTTAGCTGCATCTGACCGCAGTGGTTGTGTAGGCACTGTCTTGTGTCTTTTTCTGATTTCTGTCCTAGGCGTGTCATCAAACAGTCCATTCCGCTTGGTGTTTGATAGTAATTTCCACACTGCCATGGAGGATAATGAGTCTAAATGGGAACCCTCATTTGTACTTTAAGTTTCAATTCCCTAATTTTTAGTAACGCAGACTGGGTTGACTCTGCAAATATTTTATCTGCATTTTAAATACCTCAATTTGAAATCCTGTTTGTCTTTTCTGACTAATAATATAATTTAAGTATATATACAATCTTTTTCAGATATTGTTCAATATGGGGAAAATTCCAGAGAGTGATATTTTGATGCCAGAACCACCTTCCTTGGTAAGATCTTTGGAATTTTTAATAATATTAATAATTATTATTAATAATAATAATAATATTTTAATGACATTTTCAATATTTGTGAGATGTTATCTTTAAGAATAAGCAGATGGAAGCAATGCACTCCTAAAAATATATACTGTAGCACTATAATTTTACTTTCTAAAATATCTTACTACAACATAAATATGATAAATAATTATGCTACAAAATTACAATTTCCCTTTTGATCTAAAAAATTCTAAATACTTTAAATATCTCTTCAATTCTGTACCATGAAGAGAAAAGAAAGACACTATTTAGAGGTAAAAGGACCTACAGTATATCTGAAGTGCGACAGACTGCTTTTTTTGGTACAGAATTGGCGCCCCCACAAAAAAATCTAATTTTGAAAATTGCACTTGTGTGCACCACATGAAAATTCTGAATCTGTGCCGGAAGCATTAAAAAAATGGTTTTATTTGTTTTTGGTGCATAGCAACAGACTGCGCTAGGCATACAGATGTAACTGTTACGTTCAACAAAAGGAACTATTTGTGCGCCAACAAAAACTCTTTATTGTTAGTGCGTAATTAAGTTGCTATGTCTGAATCAAAAATGTATGTGATGCAACACGGGTTATATAAATTAACAACATGTATTATTTCCACGGTATGGCTATCATAAAAAATATATATAATTTATATTTACTAATACAGGTTATAAAATAAAAAAATACACATCATTCTGTTTTAATTTAAATTGTATCAATCAGATATTCAACATGACGCAATGCATCAAAATTGATTTTCAAACAATTTATTATGTGTCATGCATGAAGTCACATCATGACCTTCAGACATATCTCACACAGTTATGATGTTTTGGAAAACTTATTAGCACTAAAATTATGATACAATTTTTTTTGTTGTTGTTGATCTTGGTAAATACTCTAGGCCCCAAAACATTTGAATGCTTGAATTAACAATCATCTCTATTTTTCAAAACAGATTAAAGGGAATTGTATCTTTAATCTACTGCCATATGTAGTGTATGATTTATAATGCTTTACGCATCTTATGTTGAAAAGCATGGAGCCCAAACACATCTTGATTCATAAAATCAGAAATCCATGTTCAAATCTTAATATCTGATCTTAAATGTTTATTCACAAATTCATTTTTTTTTTGCTGTATTGTTATTTAACTGTACTGTAATCTATTTTAGGATATCCCAGCTCTGCCAATTACTACTACATTTTGGGAAAGAAACTTACCATCTGTCCAGGGTTTACTAAGTCTCATTGGATTTTCAACTTTGCTTACTTCAACAGCTGCTGTAGGTCTATTGGCTTACAAAAGGGGACTGGTCAGTCGTAATTAAGAGCCTCTTACAACACAAATGAATCTACCATATTAACTGACTTGTATCAAAGATTTAGAAATAATATTTAGTTGTTTGAATGTACAATTTACATTCTCTAAAAATATTTGTAGTTTCATCATAATATAGTGTTAAAATAATTTTGGAAAAGCTTAATTGTTTAATTCTGTATTTACAGTGGTGAATTGTTTTTTTTTTTAATTCTGCATTTTTATGAGAATAGATATTTTGTTTTTAAATATTCATATTTTATAAGGTAAATGATTTGGTCAGGTAAAACAATTATTATTTTGACATGTTCATGAAGATTGAATTGGGCACACAAAATAGTTAACTAACATGATGTAATTCCATTGTTTATTAAAGTAAAACGGCATTACCTCAGAACATCTAAGAGAATTTTGTATGGTTGCCACTTGTAGTGTATTAGTTATGTACTGTATAAACTTGCATATACGTAGGAACCTCTTTCTCCATTTAATCTGTAATCTGAATACGATTCAGTCAATCGCTCTTATTCCAGGGTTTGCCTATTCTTTCTTAACACTTGCATTATCTACTTTATTTAGTTATTACTGTAAACTAAAAACCCTGCACTTTACTCTGTAACTTAGTAAGGCAGGTTCGGACTGAAAAATAAAAGTTTTCATGAAGATTCTATAATAATCTACAATATATATATATATATATATATATATATATATATATATATATATATATATATATATATGTATATATATGTATGTATGTAGAGGTATCAGTACCGTGTTAGCCGAGCTTCAATAATCAAAAAATAAATAGATGATACCGTTCTGTGGCTAACGAATATATATATATATATATATATATATATATATATACTTTTAACCCTCTCCTGTTTGTCCTCTTGTGCTGTTAAATACATTTGAGCAGTGAAAAATATTTGGTTCAGAACAGACAAATTGTGTATTCATTGGAAATGTATCCTTTCTTAAGACTATAAAATGCTAACCATTGATGAATGTATCTCTGAAAGCAGCCCAAAATGGATCTACCAGTCAAAACAATGGTATATATTACTGAGATAAATATCTCTTGTGTTGTGATTGTAGTAATTTGCTTTGTCATAAATGCAGATACTGTATGCTGTGTGTAATATATGAAAATCGAAATGGAATTCATAGTGGAAAAACAAACCAATAAAATAGTTATACAAAAAAGTTAGAAAGCATAGAACACAGTTCCATATAGCGTTGCTACAAATGGCTTAGGTAACCAATGTGTCAGACAAATGAATCAAATAAACTTGCTTGAAGAATCATAATAATATCAAACGACAGGGAATGAATAAATGCTGGTATGATCAGGGTAAAAACTCATTAAAGGGAGGTTTACATCAATGTCCTGGTAGGTGGTACAGATGGGGAATGAATCACCACTCTTCTGTATATCTCCTGTGTGGACAGCCTCCCTAGAGTGTAATAATCCCTATGTATTCGGTCCCAGCAAAGTCCCATAAACATATGAGCCACAATAGAAAAATGTTACTCAGATGCGGTCGTTGGTATGGTTCCTCTTTGTGGCGTGCATCCGTGATGTAGTAGATTGATGATCCCAAGGGGGAGGAGGGCGAACGCAGCACAGCCATGCAATGAGAAAGGCAGAATCGGGGCTACAGCTAGGTACTTAGTGAAAAAATCCTTTAATGAATAACAGACAACATGGTACAGAAAAAATGAAAGGCACTCTTACGCGTTTCACGCTGATCCCAGCGCTTCGTCAGAGAGCAGATCATTCTACTGCTTACCTCCATTCTTGTAGTCTCCTTCCACCCCTACCCGGAAGTGACGTATCGGAGTAACCCTCATACTGATTGGTTGTTCACAATGTAAACATGAGGCTACATCATTCACATCCTACGGAGGGAGGGAAGGGACATATTCCTCCTAGAATGGAGAAAATAAACAGATCTAATATGTAATACAAAATCCGAAAGTTACAGCAAATGCTAGATGGATATAGAAAAGTTAAAAACAGTTTAAAAGCAATAGATCAAAGCATAATGGAGTATCAACACTGGGCTGAAAGCAAGTTTCTCATAATTAAGGTACATGATGGTAAGAAAATGCATATATATTAAGGAAGAACCTAATAGATCTGCAATATACAAAAAAGTTACACTAAATTCATTTCTCGTTATCACAAAATTATGAATTAGTGCATCCTTTAATGTTCCATCTGTTGACTATAAACTTTAGTATACAAGATAAGCAGTACAAGTATAAATACAATGTTGTTAACAAATGTTTTGCCCCTTAAACAGGTTAAAACGTATGTTAAATATTTAAATACTCTGTGGAAAGGTATTTTATGAATTACGAAATATAGCACAATCCTAATCTGATCAATTAGTAAATCTGTGCAGGTTATTCCTTAAAACATAGTTGCTACAGTGCTACCTTTGAGCATCACCCATTCAGTTGATTGGCCTATAGTGTGCTATACAGTACAGTAGGTGCACATTTTAAAACATCGCTACCCATGTCGCACGCAGCAGAAATATTTATATATACTGTATTTCCTCGATTCTAAGAAGCACTTTTTTTCCTATTTTCACATGGCTGAAATAGGTCTGCGTTTTAGAATCGATGTATTTAAAAAAAATAAGTTAGGGGGCGCTGCTGCAGATGCCGGCTGGGATATCTACAGTGTGCATGAACAGCACATGTCTGTGATCACCCCCACCTCCTCCCCTTCCCTTCCCATGAGGTGCAGAGGGATCGGAGATGCCTGTCAGGGCACATCAACATTGTCCAGAAGGATCCCCCCCCCCCCACTTCCCGAATCCCCGTGTGAAATGCAGGAGGTGCAGAGGTAGCTGTGTCTCTCTGTGTGTTTCTGGATGTGTGTGTGTGTGTGTGTGTGTGTGTGTGTGTGTGTGTGTGTGTGTGTGTGTGTGTGTGTGTGTGACTGTATGTCTGTGTCTCTCTCTGTGTCTGTGTCTCTCTCTCTCTCTCTCTCTCTCTCTCTCTCTCTCTCTGTGTATGTGTCTCTGTGTGTGTGTCTCTGGCTGTGTTTGTCTCTATGTGTTTGTCTCTCTGTGTGTTTATTACTCTCTGTGTGTTTGTCACTCTCTGTGTGTTTGTCACTCTCTGTGTGTGTGTCTGTCTGTCTCTGTATGTGTCTGTATGTCTCTCTCTCTCTCTCTCTCTCTCTCTCTCTCTCTCTCTCTCTCTCTCTCTCTCTCTCTCTCTCTCTCTCTCTCTCTCTGTGTCTCTCTGCAAGATAGGAGATTGTTAGAACATGTTCTTTTTTTCTTTAAGGAAAGCAATGAGTACAGGAATCAAAAGGTACTTGGTAACATCATAAAAAGGGCCCCTAAATGCAAATGGCTAGTGTGTTTATTTATCCAGGACACCTTCCTACCCATCCTGTTCTTACTGCTCTCTTATGCTTCACTCTTTCGCTGCTTTGAAATCTGGGCTGGTTGCTCTGACAGCAAAAGGGTTAAGAAAAAATCCCCCTGCCCCTGCCATATCTGTCTCTCTCTCTGGTCTGTGTGCCCCCCCCTTTCCCCCCCATTCTCTCCCCGCCCCCTTCCCTCCCATTCTCTCCCCCCCTTCCCTCCCTTTCTCTCCCCCCCTTCCCTCCCTTTCTCTCTCCCCCCCTTCCATCCCATTCTCTTCCCCCCCTTCCCTCCCATTCTCTCTCCCCCCCTTCCCTCCCATTCTCTCCCCCCCCCCTTCCCTCCCATTCTCTCCCCCCCCCTTCCCTCCCATTCTCTCCCCCCCTTCATCCCATTCTCTCCCCCCCCTTCCCTCCCATTCTCTAACCCCCATCCCTCCCATTCTCTCCCCCCCATCCCTCCCATTCTCTCCCCCCAACCTTCCCTCCCATTCTCTCCTCCCCCTTCCCTCCCATTCTTTCCCCCCCTCCCATTCTCCCCCCCTTCACTCCCATTCTCTCCCCCCTTCCCTCCCATTCTCCCCCCCTTCCCTCCCATTCTCTCCCCCCCTTCCCTCCCATTCTCTCCTCCCCCTTCCCTCCCATTCTTTCCCCCCCTCCCATTCTCCCCCCCTTCCCTCCCATTCTCTCCCCCTCTTCCCTCCCATTCTCTCCCCCCCCCCTTCCCTCCCATTCTCTCCCCCCCCCTTCCCTCCCATTCTCCCCCCCCCTTCCCTTCCATTCTCTCCCCCCCTTCCCTTCCATTCTCTCCCCCACCTTCCCTCCCATTCTCTCCCCCCCATTCCCCCCCCTTTCCCTCCATTCTCCCGCCCCCCTTTCCCTCCATTTTCTCTCTCCCCCCATTCTGCCTGTCGCTCCCCATTCTGTGTCTGCCTCTCCCTCCTCATTGGTTATTGAAGTGTCATGTGACCCTGCTAGTTAAAAAATAAACCAAAAATTCTGCACATTTAATATAGTGGGATTTCCCCCCCCAATTTTTTTTATTAAATCAAGGGTGCGTCTTAGAATTGATGGCGTCTTACAATCGAGGAAATAGGGTAGTATTAGTGAATATTGGCATAAAATTGCAAGCTTTCAATTTTGTACCCCCAGGAAATAGATGATGGTATAAGTGAAAGTTATTTTGCACAGTTAATACTATATCACTTAAAATAATCCTTTTTTTTTTTTTTTTTTTGCATCACAAGAAATTGGGAAAACTAAGTGAAATATGGATGCATTCTTGAGTGTTTGTTTCTTTATTGAACTGTGTAACTGAGATATTTAATTAGTATTAAATGTGATATTTGGTGTGATGATAAAGCAATTGTGTGTGTTAAACCTACTGTATATGAAAATTAAAAAATATTGTTTAAACTCAGTCTTAAAATAAGTATAATGGATAATTTACCTATATGTCACAAAAACTGAATATTGGTGCTAATGTGGTTGGAATGCTGAAGACTACTAATTTTACAGAAATAATAATTCTGTGAGGTCTATATATAAGGCAAAAGTGACACAATTTGTAAGCAAAAAATTGCTACTGATGTGTCAAAGAAAAAAAATCATAGTACTTTTTATGGGATTTTTTCATTTTAAACATAAGGTGCATATTTTGCCTCCATTATTGTATCACGTTTGCCTTAATACATTAACACTATGGGCCTCATGCAGTAAGCGTTGATAAGGGAATTATCGCCATTTTATAGCCAAAATTGGGTTTGAGATTCAGTAAGCGCCGATAAGTGCTTGATTTCGCCAGGTTTCGGAGCCGATTATTTTGTTATGGCCAGTCGGCTGCCGATAAGCCTGTTTTCGCCACTGATCGCCACTTTTTTAAATCGGCTGGATTCAACAAAAAAAATCAGCTTATCGGGGCTGATCGGCACTACGAAATTGAGATGTTATGGCCAATTTCTCCCGCCAACTAAAGTTGGCAGTTTGGAGGGGAGAACGATCGCTAAGGCTGCCGGAACGGCACTTAGAAAAAAAAACTCTTCTGTACATCAATGGAGTCAATGGAGCGGGGACGTATAACAGTATAGTACTGTTTACGTTTCATTGCTCACAATACAAACGTCATTTGCATTACAGTGTGGGGGGCATTCCCTGCATTGTGTCACAGCTGACGTGTATTATTTGCATAACATTCTACTTTTACATGTTGTCAGCATTTGCGGGTCACATTACTCATCATGTGATGATGTGTCAAGGGAAAATACTATACTCAACTCTTAAAGGAGAACCTCACATCATATCACACATTTTACTGAACTGAGCGACAATTATTTACATGATGTTACACATGTCACACATGTCACACATATACCGTATATTCATCTTCCTTTACATTACACAATGCTTGTAATGTGTCACGCATCTTTAAACGTTCATGTACATCTGTATTCTCATGTTTACATATACTTTTGGGTCCTCCCTATTTTCATGACGTCACTTATTGGACGCTCAATCACATTGCATGTTTACATTGTAACCGTAGCATTACAAGCACTTCAACCTAACTTATACACACATGTACAGTAATTCATCATTGGGACACCTTGTAAACTCATTCTATAGCAACTATCCTCATTACAGAAATGCATGCATATGCACACGACTATTCATTGTTGTCAACATGTGACAATAACATGCCTAATTACACATGTTACAGCAAACTTTTCCCACGTCAATCTCAGCCTTTTTGTCTAATTACATGACTGACTGTTGCGTTCAGAAGTGTTACATGCATTGCACATTCAACTATTTATTTTCAAGCAATCTTTGTACAAAGCTTCACGTCACATCATTGGCAAATATCATCATTCCCTGCAGAATACACACAACAAATACTTATAACAACAACTGCACACAGCTTGCCACAGAAGTACTTTATTATGTTAATGTAACACCTTGCATTTTACTATGTCACCTGACATCATCACATACCTATTTAAAGGACGCCCATTACCTGCTCATTCACAGCTACTCATTTCAAAATGTTGAGATTGTTTAGGAGACGGAGGAACATTCTTTTCTATGACATGCTTGATGATCAAGAGAATCATATAGGGCAAGGGAGGGACACACCGAGGGACAGTGACAGGGACAGTCACGCAGATACGACAGGGACAGGGAGAGGGACAGGCCGAGGGACAGGTAGAGGGACAGGAGATCAGAGGAGAAGACAGAGGAGACAAGTTGTGCCTCGTCCGCGTCTGTACAGGGAGAGAACCCTGTTAGATGGGATGAGTGAGGAGGAGATTGTAAGTCGCTATCGTTTGAGTTCAGCAGCAATCTTATCTCTTTATGAGGAGATAAGGGGAGATTTAGATTTTTTCACAGCCAGAGGTCGTGCAGTCCCTGGGCTTGTTAAAATGCTGTGCTCATTACATTATCTTGCTTCCGCGTCATACCAGACAACTGTGGGCATAGTGGTCGGGGTCTCGCAATCTACATTCTCGCGGGCCTTGACCCAGTTTCTCTATGCACTCAATAGACGCGCTAGGAATTATATTCATTTTCCTACAGAGGCGACAGAGTGGCTGGAAGTCAGGACTGGCTTTTATAATATAGCAGGGATACCATGTGTGCTGGGTGCAATCGATTGCACACATGTTGCTTTGATTGCACCTAGTCAGAGTGAGCATGTGTACCGCAATCGTAAGCACTACCATTCACTCAATGTACAGGTGGTATGTGATGCGACGATGAGGATAATGCATGTGGTACCCAAATTCCCTGGTTCCAGTCACGATTCCTCTATCCTGAGGAACTCTTCAGTCTTCCATGCGTTCGAAGAGGGACATTTTGAACATGGTTGGCTGCTGGGTGAGTACACATTTACATGTTCTAACACAAAACACATTTTTATGTAGGAATGTTGGCATTGTACAATTTGATCACTAATGTCAGCTTATGTGTGCTCCATTCATTATAGGTGACTCAGGATACGGAATTAGGCCGTGGCTCTTGACTCCGGTGCTAAACCCTCAAACTGAAGCAGAGGAGAGGTACAATGCAGCCCATATATCTACAAGATCTGTTATAGAGAGGACATTTGGCCTACTGAAGACCAGATTTAGGTGTCTGGACAGAACTGGTGGGGCTCTTCTATACAAGCCTCAAAAAGTGTCTGATATTATCCTTGCCTGTTGCATTTTGCACAATGTTGCACTCAGGCACAATGTACAATCAGACCTAGCTGAGCCTTTGGTAGACGAGCATCCCACCCATGTAGCTGCTGAAAATGAACAAACAGCCAGTGGTGGCCAGACACGCCAGAATCTCATCAATTCATTTTTTTCTTGTAAGTAAAAACATATATGTTCCAAGTTATACTTTTATAGTTACATTATGTTATCTTAACAATAATGTTTTTTTATATACCCTTCTGGTAGGACACAGATGAATATGGGTTGCACACCTTTCTTTTCTCTGCTGTGTGCACAAAGGGATGTGGCACCGGTATGTTATTGTTGCACAGGTTATATAATCCCTCTTCAATTGTACTTTAGTTGTGTGTATGTGAATACAACTGGGGTAACAAAGCACTAATATTTTAGCATTGTGTTGTTCCTTATGCTAACACAATACACATATTATGCCCATACTCATTCATGCTTCTAGTATGCTTACATACAATGTTATTGGTGCAGTGTAACATGTACATCCATATGATGTGTACACCAGGCTGATTTACATTTTGAATGTGATTAAATATACATGGTGTTGCACATTCAACACCAAATACACACTTTGATGTGTTGTTTACGGTACTGAAGATGGCATGTCAATGTTTGCAATTTATATATTGTTCCTTTGCATTATAGGTATATCTCCAGTATGACTGATCATGGTATGTATATTTGCTGACATCTCTCATAAGATGTGCCTACATCAATCTTCCTATAATTATTTGAAGTCAAACCCCAACATATTGGTTTAAACACAAATGTAACATATATGTACTTTCTGTATCATGTATATGCATTTAGCTACTCTTGAGCTTTCATGTGCATTGTATTAGGAAATGATTACTCCCATTTCATCACATTTTATGTATGTTTCCTTATAAATTCCATTAATGTAATATAGAGGTGTTTGGAGACAAGGGGATAACTGTACTTATTTGTTTACTTACGGGAGCTCATTCATCACGGATGAAATTGACTGATCATAACACTCCATGCATGAATGCCTGTAATCACAACAATGCGTACTACATCTTATATTTAGCAATGTAGGTGTTTTTTAATGCTAGGAATTAATAGTCAACATTAATTTAAATTAGTGACATGTGTATGTATAAGTCACACGTGTGTGGATGTGTCCTACATGTACCAAGTGTAAAACTGTTAACAGAAAACACAATTTTGTCGCAAATGTTACTGTCATTTAGCATTTCTAATTTACCAATATGACAATGTTGGTAATATTTTTGGAATATAAATCACGTCACTTCATCATTATCATGATGATAATTATCAAGTATTCTCACAATTGTAACGTCAATCACGTGCACATTAGCATAGACACACTTTTTAAGACAACTGTTTGTGTCTGTATCAATTTGTGTAGGATCCATGTATAACACCGACAAATGATAACACCAGCTTTATTATGGTAGCTTATATCATCATATTGACTATACTATGTATTTTTAGAACGTTTAATAAACACAGTAAACTATAGTTAGTTAGGTTAATGAAATATACACAGAAACGTACTTCATTACATGATGTTGATGTCATATTCAGAACATCATGCATTGTAGGGGACCACAACATCTGGCCAATAACATTATTTGCTACAGTCCCAAACCATTTTATCAACATACCCATGTAACAAGAGATTTTTAACAAAAAATGGCTAGTTGGTTGTAAGTGTCCTTTACATTGGGAGAAGGAGTGGCTCAGTGAGTAAAGACACACACTGGCACTGAGAGTTTGAAGCAGGGGAGTCTGGTTCAATTCCCGGTGTCGGCTCCTTGTGACCTTGGGCAAGTCACTTTATCTCCCTGTGCCTCAGGCGGCAAAAAATAAATTGTAAGTTCCACGGGCCAGGGACCTCAGCCTGAAAAATGTGTCTGTAAAGCGCTGTGTACAACTAGCAGCGCTATACATGAACATGCTCATATTATAATTATTATTATTATTATTATTATTATTATTGTTACATAGTTTCGACAGTC